>NC_091225.1:7756519-7794019 GCF_040958095.1 Procambarus clarkii
CACAAGACAGAACAGAAACAATGGGTATTGAATAGAAGTGTTTGTAGAAAGCCTATTGGTCCATATTTCTTGATGCTTCTATATTGGAGCGGAGTCTTGAGGTGGGTAGAATATAGTTGTGCAATAATTGGCTGTTGATTGCTGGTGTTGACTTCTTGATGTGTAGTGCCTCGCAAACGTCAAGCCGCCTGCTATCGCTGTATCTATCGATGATTTCTGTGTTGTTTACTAGGATTTCTCTGGCGATGGTTTGGTTATGGGAAGAGATTATATGTTCCTTAATGGAGCCCTGTTGTTTATGCATCGTTAAACGCCTAGAAAGAGATGTTGTTGTCTTGCCTATACACTGGGTTTTTTGGAGCTTACAGTCCCCAAGTGGGCATTTGAAGGCATAGACGACGTTAGTCTCTTTTAAAGCGTTCTGTTTTGTGTCTGGAGAGTTTCTCATGAGTAGGCTGGCCGTTTTTCTGGTTTTATAGTAAATCGTCAGTTGTATCCTCTGATTTTTGTCTGTAGGGATAACATTTCTATTAACAATATCTTTCAGGACCCTTTCCTCTGTTTTATGAGCTGTGGAAAAGAAGTTCCTGTAAAATAGTCTAATAGGGGGTATAGGTGTTGTGTTAGTTGTCTCTTCGGAGGTTGCATGGCTTTTCACTTTCCTTCTTATGATGTCTTCGATGAAACCATTGGAGAAGCCGTTATTGACTAGGACCTGCCTTACCCTACAGAGTTCTTCGTCGACTTGCTTCCATTCTGAGCTGTGGCTGAGAGCACGGTCGACGTATGCGTTAACAACACTCCTCTTGTACCTGTCAGGGCAGTCGCTGTTGGCATTTAGGCACATTCCTATGTTTGTTTCCTTTGTGTAGACTGCAGTGTGGAAACCTCCGCCCTTTTCCATGACTGTTACATCTAGAAAGGGCAGCTTCCCATCCTTTTCCATCTCGTAAGTGAAACGCAGCACGGAACTCTGCTCAAATGCCTCCTTCAGCTCCTGCAGATGTCTGACATCAGGTACCTGTGTAAAAATGTCGTCAACATACCTGCAGTATATGGCCGGTTTCAAGTTCATGTCGACTAAGACTTTTTGCTCGATGGTACCCATGTAGAAGTTTGCAAACAGGACACCTAGGGGAGAACCCATGGCGACCCCATCTACTTGCTTATACATGTGCCCATCCGGGCTCAAGAAGGGTGCCTCTTTAGTACAAGCTTGGAGTAGTTTCCTCAGAATATTTTCTGGTATGTCAAGAGGAGTACAGGCTGGATCACGATACACTCTGTCGGCTATCATTCCGATTGTCTCGTCCACAGGTATGTTGGTAAACAGCGTTGATATATGTTATATATATATATATATATATATATATATATATATATATATATATATATATATATATATATATATAAATGGAAATGTTCGTTTGTTCAAAATCGCTAATCTCCGAAAGTTCTTCACTGATTGCTTTGAAATTTTCACACAATGTTCCATTTGCATCCGGCCAGGTTTTTATATACATACTATATTGGTGTAACGTTTTGGACGGTAAAAAATAACATGCATTTTCTGAAAAACTGTGTTTTTGATGTGTTTTTCATTTGAGGGAAATCTTCGAATCCTCTTTACCGATTGCTTTGAAATTTTTACACAACGTTGCAATCGAACAGGGGCATCTTTTTATACATGCCTCACCTGTGACAAGAAAAAACATTTTTTTTTTAAACAGCACCATCTGTTGGACGTAAGAGCAACACACGCTGTACTCTCCAAAAGTTCTTCACCGACTGCTTTGAAATTTTGACACAAAGTTGCATTCGAATAGGCGCTTCTTTTTATATACCTACTATACAGATGCCACCCCCTGTGACAAGTAAAAAACATGCGTTTCTGAAAGACAGCGCCATCTGTTGCACATAATAGCAATATTCACGCTATACTAAATATGTCACGAATTTCATTTCAATGTTTCCGATTGCATTGATTAATTTTATTTTCATAGATTTCGTTTTTTTCTATTTTTTATTGAATGTCTTTGTGTGACATTGTATTGGAACTGAGCTGTGATGTTTACCATACCGTTCATCTATATAAATAAAAATGAATATGTTCGTTTGTTCAAAATGGCTAATCTCCAAAAGTACTTCACCGATTGCTTTGAAATTTTCACACAATGTTCCATTCGCTTTCGGCCAGGGTTTTTTATACACACTATATAGATATCATGTCTGTGACGGTAAAAAACATGCTTTTTCTGAAAAACTGTGTTTTTCATGTGAGGGAAATCTTCGAAACCTCTTTAGCGATTGCTTTGAAATTTTTACTCAACGTTGCAATCGAATAGACGGGTATGTTGATATATCTACTATATACATGCCTCGCCTTTGTCAGGAAAAACACTTTTTTTAAAAAACAGTGCCATCTGTTGGATGCAGGAGCAACACACACTGTAATCTCCTAGAGTTCTTCACCGATTGCTTTGAAATTTTGACACAACGTTGCATTCGAATATGCGCATCTTTTTATATACCTACTATATAGATGCCGCACCTGTGACAGGTAAAAACATGCGTTTTTGAAAAACAGCACCATCTGTTGCACCTAATGGCAACATGCACGCTATACTAAACATGTCATGAACTCCATTTCAATGTTTCCGATTGCATTGATAAATTTTATTTTCATAGATTTCGATTTATTTAATTTTTTATTGAATTATTTTGTTTGACATTGTGTTGGAATTGAATTATGTTGTTTACCATACCGTTCATATTGTAAGTTTAGGTATAGATCCCACACCTGTGACAAGTAAAACTATGCTTTTCTTGACAAACTGCGCCCTCTGTGTCCTGTAAGAGCAACACACATACTCTACTAAATATGTTACAATTCAATTTCAATGTTTCTGACTGCATTGATAAATTGAATTTTCAAAGATATTGATTAATTTTCATTTTGATTTAATTATTTAGTGTGAATTGCGTTGGAATTGAGCTGTGTTTTTACCATACCATTTCGTTGGTATAGTTAATTTGTATTTTTTTAATATTTTCATATAATTTTTAACTGTTTTTCTTTTATTTCAGTGATGGGAACATCAGATCACTTGTTGTTCCCAATTTTCGGATCTGCACATCATACCATTTGGGAAGGCAACAGGTGAGGTAGTGGGGAATGGTGGGGATGATGAGAACCCGGAAGTGACAGATTGGGGGGAGGAGGGGGGACAAGGGAGGGGGTATTGGTGGGGAAAGACGAAGGTACGGGGGAGTTTGGGGTGGTTGGGACGAGGGTTGGGGGAATGGAGAAAGGCGGAGAGGAAAAGGGGACAGGGAAGTGGGACATAGTGGGAAGGAAAAAAGGATGGTGGAGTTGGGAATGGTTGGGATTCCAAGGATGGTTGCTGAGCCACAGCAACGCGTGGCCGGGTACTGCTTTTATATATATATATATATATATATATATATATATATATATATATATATATATATATATATATATATATATATATATATATATATATATATATATATATATGTCGTACCTAGTAGCCAGAACGCACTTGTCAGCCTACTATGCAAGGCCAATTTTGCCTAATAAGCCAAGTTTTCCTGAATTAATATATTTTCTCAAATTTTTTTCTTATGAAAAGATAAAGCTACCCATTTCATTATGTATGAGGTCAATTTTTTTTTATTGTAGTTAAAATTAAGGTAGATATATGACCGAACCTAACCAACCCTACCTAACCTAACCTAACCTATCTTTATAGGTTAGGTTAGGTTAGGTAGCCAAAAAAGTTAGGTTAGGTTAGGTTAGGTAGGTTAGGTCGTCGAAAAACAATTAATTCATGAAAACTTGGCTTACTAGGCAAATCGGGCCTTGCATAGTAGGCTGAGAAGTGAGTTCTGGCTACTAGGTACGACATATATATATATATATATATATATATATATATATATATATATATATATATATATATATATATATATATATATATATATATATATATATATATATATTTATATATTTATATATATATATATATATTTATATATATATATATATATATATATATATATATATATATTTCTATATTTATAAATATATACATATATATATATATATATATATATATATATATATATATATATATATATATATATCTATATATTTCTATATTTCTATATATATATATATATTGTGACGGTAACGCGTTGGTGTTCGGCTGTCTAAGGCTAGGGGTATGGCCTCGTCACATAGTTATAAAAAAAATAGAAAAAACTGGAACTTCGTCTGTGGTAAGGTAAGGAGAAGACACAGAAAACACAAGTAAACTTTAACAATGAAATTTTAATTACGTTAAATAAATCAAAACATGAAAAAATGGACAAACAAATTTGTATAATAAAATCAATCAATCAAAATAATAAGAATCATTAAATGACACAATGACAAGTTACGTTAAGATAAAATAACAGGAAGTGCAATACAAAATAAAGGGAAGGTGCTGGAATATTGGCTTTAAGCTACCACCTCTCTCAGTACACGCTAACGTCTAGCCGGGAGGAGTGGTAACCACGAAAGCACTGAACATTCTGAGGTCTGAGGTCATGGCGACCCCAGACATCAAGTAGTATGGGGGGGGCGAGTGCAGGTGCAGCCAGACCGGCGACCAATCAGCGGAGCCGGTAGCGATCAACAGGTAGTTTGGCGGTTTGAGTCTGAACAGGTGTCTCTGGCTGCGACGTTTTGCGCTCTGGCAAACCTTGCTGGTGTTGTTGTCGTTGTTGGACATTTCTTCCATAGTAGTTTTATATAACCACAACGACGTAATTGTGGAGGGAAGAGCAGGCTCAATCTCTTGAAGGAGATTATCGTCACAACTCTCCCCCGAAGCCTGCGGTTCTGGAAGAAGTACGTCGTTATGTGGTGGAGTAATGGATGGAGTCGCTTCTACTTCATAAACTCTGGAGAGGGCATCGGCTATGGTGTTGTCAGACTCTTGGTATAGCGTGTCTCCAGGTTGAATTTCGGCAGTTAGCAAGCCCATAGTAGAAGACGTTGAGATGAGAAGGGGGCGTGCTGCAGGAGGTGTAGGGTGGTGTGGTCCGTGTTGATGGTGGACCGAGCACTTTTCAGGTGTGGAGTGAAGTGCTGAAGCTTCAGGATGAGGAAGAGTAGCTCCTTGCCAATTGTTCCGTAGTTCCTTGTAGCAGTAGTCGCTGACAGGTGTATTCTTCTCGCCTCGTTGCTGCATCACGACACCACCAACGTCGGTACCATTGGCGTCGACATGGAGGATGAAGGGCTTATCTGACGAGGTGAGAGTGGAATTAGAAGAGGGCAAAGGAGCACGATTATTATCCTGAAAGCATTTGGGAAGATCATTAAGGATTTCGGAATTAGAAAGCGCTGACTCCTTGTCAGTGCTTTCGGGAGGAGAAGCTGGGATGGTCTCACTGTGGATGTAGGGTTCTGTGAAGGTAGAACAATTAGTCAAGACAGTGGGAGGAGTACCATTATATTGCTTCAGGACGTTGACGTGGCACAGCTGGGTCTTCCGCCGCCTATCTGGAGTCTCTATTACGTAATTGTTATTATTCCTGCACTCTTTGACGCAGTAGGGTCCTGAAAACCTGTTTTGTAAAGGTGAACCTGGGATAGGGAAATAGGCAAGGACGAAGTCTCCTGGCTTGAATTTTCTTACTTTGCTGGTCTGGTCGTAATGAGTCTTCATTCTCACCTGGGCTTTCAATAGATTATCATGGGCAAAGCGGTGGACTCTCTCTAGAATGTGTTGAAGGTTTTGAAGAAACTGGGGCACATTCTGATGCTCACTGAAGGTGGCATCTCTGAGAGAGTCTTTGAAAGCCTTAAGGGGAGTACGGCACTTACGGCCGTAGAGCATTTCATAAGGAGATACTCCTAGGGACTCATTGGGGAGACTTCTGAAAATACACATTATAAGGTCAATCTGCTTATCCCAATCCTTCGAGGTTTCACTACAAAACTTTTTCAAGAGTGCTTTGATGGTCTGATGACTACGTTCAAGAGAACCCTGTGAAGCAGGATGATAGGGGCTGGACAATACCTGTTTGATGTTGAACTCCTCCAGTGTCCTTTTGAAGAGATCACTGGTGAAGTTGGTACCACAGTCACTTTGAATCTCCCTGGGAAATCCGTATTGAGTGAAGATCTTCAATAGATGTTTTATAACCGTAGCAGCCGTGATGTTCTTCACTGGAACTGCTATGGGAAATCTGGTGGTAGGACACAGGATGGTTAGGATGTAGGCGTTACCTGAACTGGTCCGAGGTAAAGGACCAACACAGTCTATTATGAGTCTGTGGAAAGGTTCCGCAGGCACCTGTATGGGAATCAGTGGTGCTCTGGGAATGGAGACGTTCGGTTTGCCTGCCATCTGACATGTATGACACTGTTTTACGTACTGTTTGACGTTATTTACCATACCTGGCCAGTAGTAGTCTTGACGAATCCCATGGTAAGTCTTGTTGAAGCCGTAGTGGGAGAATGCTCCGTGGGCCAGGTGTAGAATAGTGGGCCGCAGGCTGGTGGGAATCACAAGTTGTTCGATGTTGGCCCAATCGTCCTCCTCCTTCAGTTTACTGGGTCTATATCTGCGGTAGAGCAAGTCGTTCTCTAGGAAGAACCCAGGAATACTGTCGGGTTGAGTCTCAGCCTGGAAAAACAATGGTGTTAAAGTAAGATCTTCCCTCTGCAACTTACGGAACTCCAACTTGGTCAGATGCGGGGGTAGTTTCTGAGGGTCTTGAGGGACAGCGGTAGCAGTAGAGTCAGCTGGCTGTGGACGTGCGGCTTGTGCACGGGTGGTCACGAGAACCTGAGGAGAAACTTCATCACTCTCTTGAACCTCTGCTGGAACATACTCTAGAATAGGGTTTATTGGCACAGAGTTACACACCTGGGGTTTGTCCATGACGATCAGGTTGGTCGGTTGCAGGTCTTCTGCCAAGTCGTTGCCTAGGAGAAGTTGCACTCCAGGCATGGGAAAAGGCTTTTCCCTGACGGCGACTTGGACTTCCCCGTTCACGTAGGGACAATCCAGGTGGACTCTGGCGAGAGGGTATGGAGTGGTAGCAGTGAGGTCAGTGATGAAGACAGTTTCTCCGGTGTAGACGATGTTGGGCACAGCCGACTTCAAGATGATCGATTGTAGAGCCGCTGTGTCCCTCAAGATCTTCAATTTGAAACGTCCCTCCGGATTTGAACCGTTGGCAGAGACAGTTCCAGTATACAGGTGGTTACTGAAAAGAGAAAGATCATTAACATCAACACCAACATTCATCACAGGCTTACCGGACTTAGGAGGAGTTGGTTTGGGTCTTTGTTGGTCAGTGGTTCCCTTGTATTGAGACTTACCACACTTGTCTATGGTATGTCCATAGAGTCTACAATACTTGCAGTACAGTTGTGAACCAGCTTGATCGGGGCTCACCTTCTCGTAACTGTACCACGACTTCTTACTGGAGGATGGTTCGGGTGTCAGCCGGTGGATGAGGCTGTAAGTGTCAGCCGACTTAGCACACTTCAGGTAGTCGGTTTCTTCTTTATCTGCTAAGTAGAGGCGGACAGGAGGTGGCACACGTCTCAAGAATTCTTCAACAAGCATCAGGTTGACGAGTTCTGTAAAAGTAGAGACATGTGCTGCTTCCAGCCATTTCATGAAATACCTCCGTTTCGTGTTAGCAAACTCAAGGAAGGTAGTGGTACTTGCCTTCAGGTGGTCACGGAATTTCCTTCTATAACTTTCGGTGGAAAGTAGGTAGGCGTCTAACACTGCTTGTTTCAGAGTGTAGTAGTCATTCTCAGACGCCAAAGTACTGAGTGTGACTGCAGTTCTACCTGTAAGATGGACTCTGAGAAGTGTGGCCCATTGGTCGACAGGCCAACTGAGTTGATTAGCAAGGGTTTCAAAGGTGGTGAAGAACACATCAACTTCTGCTTCTACAAAGGATGGCATTAACTTACTTGCATGCGATATATTAAAACTGACGGGAAGATTGGCAGTAGCTTGCTGGCGTTGAGAGAGGTGGGAAGTTTCCAACGTGTATTCTCGTTGACGACACTCAAGAGCCAGAGTCGCTTGTTGCTTGTCATGTTCACGTTGCATTTCCAACTCGCGTTGTTTGGTTTCAAGCCGTATGCGTTCCCGCTCCTGGAGTAAGGCAATCTCACGTTCTTGTTCTTCCCTTCGTATGGCAGCTGCTTCCCTTTGCTGCTCACGCTCAATCTTGGCCAGTTCCAATTGGAGTTTCATCGTTGCCAAATCAGTTTTTCCTGCAATATAGTAAGTTTCATGAGTTTCAGAGTCTATCTTACCTTGCTCTAAATAGTAATCCAGCAACAGGTTGTGTAGGTCAATTTTGTTGGCTTGGTAGGGAACTTCTAGTTGATACTCATGTGCAAGAGTTTGTAATTCAGTCTTCTTGGCACGACTTAAAGTCCCTATTTCACCTGCTGGATTTGTACGGAAAGCTTGGAGACGAAACATGGTGAAATTAGCAAATAAAGGTACACGAATATTCAATAGTGAATGTCAGAAACAGGACAACGTGGCAACTGATACCTATCCTGTGAGATCTTTAACAATTAAAGTTAAGTAAAAGATAAATGATTAAATTAAATCAAGGGCGCAGGAAATCTTGTACCCAGTACTCATGCAAGAGGATAAGGGCAAGAAAATCCTACTAACAAATGAAACAGAGTTTCGAAAACAAATGAAACAGTTAAATGCTTCAAAAGTAAAATTGGTAGTCCAAGGATGTAGGCATACCTTGCCAAGTCTCTATAGGACATAAAGCAAGTTTTTCCTACTGAATTTAATATGATACTTACAGAATTAGCGAACTTTTGTGCTCTGAAAAAATAAGCTAATTCCCTACCGTTGTATGTATCATCATCTCTGACTGACGTGTAGGGGTGCGAGGTGTCAACTGGTGACGAGAACTGCTGCTGAGGTCCCAATTCAGCAACTAAAGTTCGAGCTAGAGGAACTATGGCCCTCTTTGTCCTCCTACAGTCAGATTGCAGAAGATTGGGTACTCTTGACCCGGGGCAGACCACAGTACCAGGGTACCAATATGATGATCTGTCAAAATGAGAAATATTCAAGGGACATAGATGGTAAATACGAGTAATAACACGGAGGGAGAGATGACCAATTAAGAGTATGACTGAGGCCTACAGTCACCACGTAATCCAAAGTTGTCTCACCTTCACCATATGTTACTCTCGTAATGCACAATACACCGCACCTTATAAAAAATGAAATTGAATATGAAAAATAGTAAAGCTACGTTAACAAAGTTAAATACGCTTACCATAAATTACCACTTGGCACCAGTACCTGAGTGAAGATCCCGGACAGGCCCCCATATAACTTGTGACGGTAACGCGTTGGTGTTCGGCTGTCTAAGGCTAGGGGTATGGCCTCGTCACATAGTTATAAAAAAAAATAGAAAAAACTGGAACTTCGTCTGTGGTAAGGTAAGGAGAAGACACACAAAACACAAGTAAACTTTAACAATGAAATTTTAATTACGTTAAATAAATCAAAACATGAAAAAATGGACAAACAAATTTGTATAATAAAATCAATCAATCAAAATAATAAGAATAATTAAATGACACAATGACAAGTTACGTTAAGATAAAATAACAGGAAGTGCAATACAAAATAAAGGGAAGGTGCTGGAATATTGGCTTTAAGCTACCACCTCTCTCAGTACACGCTAACGTCTAGCCGGGAGGAGTGGTAACCACGAAAGCACTGAACATTCTGAGGTCTGAGGTCGTGGCGACCCCAGACATCAAGTAGTATGGGGGGGCGAGTGCAGGTGCAGCCAGACCGGCGACCAATCAGCGGAGCCGGTAGCGATCAACAGGTAGTTTGGCGGTTTGAGTCTGAACAGGTGTCTCTGGCTGTGACGTTTTGCGCTCTGGCAAACCTTGCTGGTGTTGTTGTCGTTGTTGGACATTTCTTCCATAGTAGTTTTATATAACCACAACGACGTAATTGTGGAGGGAAGAGCAGGCTCAATCTCTTGAAGGAGATTATCGTCACAATATATATATATATATATATATATATATATATATATATATATATATATATATATATATATATATATATATATATATATATATATGTATATATATATATGTCGTACCTAGTAGCCAGAACGCACTTCTCAGCCTACTGTGCAAGGCCCGATTTGCCTAATAAGCCAAGTTTTCCTGAATTAATATATTTTCTCTAATTTTTTTCTTATGAAATGATAAAACTACCCATTTCATTATGTATGAGGTCATTTTTTTTTATTGGAGTTAAAATTAACGAAGATATATGACCGAACCTAACCAACCCTACCTAACCTATCTTTATAGGTTAGGTTAGGTTAGGTAGCCGAAAAAGTTAGTTTAGGTTAGGTTAGGTAGGTTAGATAGTCGAAAAACAAATAATTCATGAAAACTTGGCTTATTAGGCAAATCGGGCCTTGCATAGTAGGCTGAGAAGTGAGTTCTGGCTACTAGGTACGACATATATATATATATATATATATATATATATATATATATATATATATATATATATATATATATATATATATATATATATATATATATATATATATATATAACCAAAAAAGAAGTATACATAAAAATGTCGTTAATATGAGGATAAAAAAATATCAGGAATTCCCATATAACTATAATAGTATAGAACTATAGGTTTAAACACACTACAATAAAAGCATTATTATTTAAATGCTGAGTCTCTGACACTTCATCTGGTGAAAGCGACTCGGCATCTGTATTTTTAGCTCTAACAATGAATATAAGTGTTATCCATGAGTGGTAAATTTGTAGTTCTGAACTTTGTCCCACACAGGAATATGGAGCGTCAACACGCACGAAAAAGTACATCTCTGGCTGATCGTGTAATGTATATAAGGATGTGGAAGAAGGGAATGTCAGCCCGAACCATTGCTAAAGAGACTGGCACCAGCGTCTCAACCGTTTGTAGATGGATTAATCGCTGGAAACAGGAAGGACATTTGGATAAAAAGATATTTAGAGTCAAATTTCTCTCCCAAATAAGATGGCCAAAAAAATAAATTTATCTCAGTTTTATGCCACCGCCATGTTTACCCCTCCAAGTGGCATCACTCTTCTTACTAATGGGAACTGGAATGTGAACGCTTATATATTACAACCCATTGAAAATGGCGCACCATATTTAGAATATTCCAATTACAAGTGTTAGAATTATTAGGTTCACCATGGTACAGGGACATATATATCTCACAACACTTGTATATGACTAACATAGGGTACCAAGTACATTGACTTCAGCGTCGCACATCCAGGTGGTGCTGCCACCTACAGGGAATCACGCAAGTCTCATATATACAGAGAACTAGATCACCACTAAAAACTTCACCCACCTGCATCCTAGACACTTTTAGCCTGGGATAAGAGTGCCAACATATTTTGAGAGCTCTAGTTTTTCAAACCACAAGGGACCCCAACTTCTACCAGCTTTCTTTTCCAGCGCCCCATTGTGGCATTACAGAGGGGAAACGCCCACAGCATTCATGGGTCTTGTCTGCCATTTTAGAAGCTGGTGGAATTCGACAACCTGTAACAAATAACTTTGCACATTGAAAGTTATCAAGTTTCTAACTCATTGGCAGACGGTGAGTCACAATAACCTGGCTGAAGATATGTTGACCAAACCACACATCAGAAGAAGAGACGACGACGTTTCGGTCCATCCTGGACTGAAACCGGCACAATGAGGTTAATGACATCATCAAGAGGAGTCTCGCCTCAGGTCATTTCCCAGCAGAGAGAGAAAACCTCCCATACTAACAGACCATAACCAGGTCGATCCCACACCTCGCCCAGATGGCATCACAGTATAACACTTGAAAGGGGGCAAACAGCTGTTGTGGAATTATCATGTGTATCCAACCATTCTGCTACCTATATACACTTCGGTGCTGAAGAAGCAGGTGGTGTGGCCAACCACAGGGAAACAGCAAAATCAATCAAGTACAGGCAACAGGAAAATAAATGTATCTTCATTCCAATATGTTACATGGACCAA
Organism: Procambarus clarkii; assembly: GCF_040958095.1. NCBI lineage: Eukaryota > Metazoa > Arthropoda > Malacostraca > Decapoda > Cambaridae > Procambarus > Procambarus clarkii. The sequence goes on from NC_091225.1 coordinate 7,768,678, forward strand.
CGAAGTACACTCCTCTTCCGCCTATTAAGAGCCACACTCCCTGTTGTACATAACCAAGAAAATACCTAGTTTCGTTTGACAATACTTAGAGGGATGCAAGATGCGGAAAATTTGAATTGTTCGAGTTTTAAGTTTGAAGGAGGAAGAGGTAAGAGTCGGCTCTGTAGCAAATATTGTGGCTCTACTTGAGTTGGTGGCGACGAGGATATCTCCAAAATACTCTGAAGGGAGGATGCTAAGTCTCTCTCTCTGGTTTCGGGATACATGATTGGTCGACCATCATAGTGTGTCCAATCTGACCAGTCATAGAGTGCCCTGGTGTGACGTCAGTGCCCTAGATCTGAGGGAGGAAAGCCGCCCACCGTTACTGTCTCCCTAGTGCAGGGACCTATTAGCTGAGTGGACAGCGCTTCGGATTCGTGGTCCTGAGGTTCCGTGTTCGATCCCAGGTGGAGGTGGAAACCAATGGGCCGAGTTTCTTTAACCCTGGTGCACCTGTTACCTAGCAGTAAATAGGCACCTGGGAGTTAGACAGCGGCTACGGGCAGCTTCCTGAGTGTGTGTAACAAAAAGGAGGCCTGGTCGAGGACCGGGCCGCGGGGACGCTAAGCCCCGAAATCATCTCATGATAACCTCAAGATAACCTAGTTGTCAAGGTGACAGGTCGTGTTATGTGTTAGGAGAGCATAGGAAAGTTTGAGCCGCAAGGTAAACGTCAAGTCTAGCAGTACTCAAGAGACATTGTAAAGGAAATACTGGTCAAATTCTGGAGGAGGTTCTGGAGTGCTGCACCGAAATAGGTGGTCACAAGAGACTCCGTGATGTCTGCATATGCGTAAAGGTTTCGAGAGGCGGTACTGGGGGTTCGAGTGTCGGTCTGCAGGCTAACACCGACAACATGTTACCATACATACAGATTCGAGAACTGCCATTGAAACCTTGCAACAAGAACACATATGTGATAACATTCATCTGATCACAAATGTCATATCATTAACGCAAACACTTAAACAACAAGGCTGACGGGTACTTATCAACTGAGTGTCAAGTCATGTGAAAATAATAGGAAATGACATTGCAGACGAAGCTGCAAAACTTGAAACTAAGAGAAGAAATGTAGACATTTACATACCACAGAGTCTATCACAGATGAAGAAAGTAATTAGAAACAGAGCAATGCAAAAGATGTACAGTGACCACAACACAACAGTTGCAACATCAGGATCTGCTTGTTGGTACAAGAATTCAACCAGCTACGAACCACTTAGTTTGATGAAAGGGAGCAGTAGAACAACAGAAGCACACTTACATTGTATCAGGCTTGGATACCCATGTGCATGGGAAATAGGCTTACAGGTTCCGGAAGATGAGAGGAAATGTCAGCACTGTGGAGAAATGCCCTACAGACCACTGGAACATTATCTAACACAGTGCAGAGTTACAAACCCATTAAGAATTCAAGTTAGATTCAACAGAGCAGAAGAAGATGTTAAACATGTGTGGCAAAATCTTACTGAAGTGACCATACGAGTCATAAATACTCATACTCCGCCCAAGTAAGACAGAAACAAACAACACTTAGTGGGCCAGCCAGAGGCTTAGGGCCCACACAAGAATATCCCTGAAAAAAAGGTCTGCGGGCTGCTCCAGTGTGTGGATATTTTTGGGAAGCAATTTGAAGCAGTCCTGGTTGGCGTGATTCGGCCGAGGAGCAGTGCTGAGAGAAGCAACTTCCATGTCACGTCACATATATATGGGAGTAGGGGACCAGTGATCAATGTTGGACATCAACGGAGGTCTGGGAGACACTCGTCGTGCTCCAGTATACTCGACTAGCAGATAAGTATCAGTGGTGACTTTTAGGGAAGGTTAGTCGTCAGCTGTTGAAACGAGGAGGAGAGTGAAGAGATCAGCCATGGTAATGTCGAGGTAGAAGAAAGGAATAAAGCAGATGACCTGGCATGCCAGCTACCAGCATCACCAAGCTGCTATGACTGAAGCAGGCTTTCTGCTGTATTAAGGTAGATCACTTTCGCTCCCCAGTCTCTTTTCGTACAGGATGTTAATATAAATTGTTCTATGAAGACATACTGATTTTTCTTGGTGCCGAACGAGCCGATTGATATGTTCAGCTATATGGGTAAACTTGTTAATACACTCGTACCTGCTTAATCAAGATTAATTGTGAGTTAATTTAGAGGAGATTAAGGAACTACTATATTAGTATGGAGAATACTGGTTCCAGTAAATGCCGAACGAGATATGTTATTTGTTCAGAGGGTCCACTCGCTTATATTAAGAATCAACGTATGTAAATTATAACTTATTATTGTCCATCAAGAGCAGTCATCTTGTTTGTCGTGTTGTATGACCAAGTTAAAGTATTTGTTAGTTAAAAATAATATCAGCGAGTAGGATAATATTTGGTAAGCAGAGTTGCCATACTGTCATTGAATTCTACTGCAGTGTTGCCATATTTTTCCCGTTATTTATATTATTTGGCCCTAAAAAGTGTACCGTTCTTGTAGTAAACTTTTATATAGATTTTAAAAATTGGGTTTGACCTTAATCCCATCTTCATTCTCCATACTGTTTACCCTCAGACTGGTATGAATACTGAGTACACGCAGGGAACTATAAGATATTTACCCCTGTTACCCCTATTTACCACTGATTTTGTAGAAAACTATTTGGTCGTAAGTGATGTTAACTATATTGGCAACTTTAAACTACGGAATTTTATAGTGGCTAAATCAGCAACAAGGAGCCCAGGTAAGTACCAGTGCATGAAGAGGTTGGAGACCATGAAGCTGCCGATTTTATCTCGCTCTTTACAGGGTACACGGCTGAGTGAGGGGACTCTCTCCGTAAGTGACTGAGGTATTCCCCTTAACCCTTTAACTGCGCAACGCGCCTGCAGGCCGAGGCTTTGAGTGCGCTACGTGCCTCCGGGTCTTTGTATTTTTCAAGTCCAATTTAAAAGTGGCGCGCGGTGACGCGGGTATGGAATGGATGGCTGGGGGCCCTAGTGATCGTCCGCCATCTTGAAAAATATCCCAGCATGCCCCGCGGCCGTGGGGAGCTCCAGTTTCCAAGCAGCAACCATATCTGACGCATCGTCAATGAGCTTCCGTTCTACGGCGACCCGCGGTCATGGAAAACGACTCTCTGAAGAGGAAATTCGCGATATATTGTACAACGACGGTGCTATGGATGATGACCTGGACTATGATCCAGAGAAAGATCTGACACAGAGGTCTGATACGAGTGAGGGGGAGACAGAAGTGGATGATGTGGCTAGCATGTACAGTACACGCTCCTCGTCTGGCCTGTCTCGCCCCCTGGTGTAGTTGTGTAGGAGGATTGCTCCACATTTGTCCCTCAAATACCAACGTTTGATGATACTGACGTTGGTGTTACAGCTTTATTCCCGTATACCGGTGATGATATGGCGGACATGGAATATTTCCAGGCATATTTTGACAATGTCTTCATGACTCATCTTGTAACCGAGACAAACACATTCGCCCAAACCCTCATAGACGGCGGCATATTACCTGCCTCACGCCTCACGTGATGGAAGGATACGACAATCGACGAGATGTACGTTTCTCGCACTATGCATGATGATGAAACACTCCGAGAAAGCTATCGTCCAGGACTATTGGAACAAAGACAGCCGTGATCCATCGCCCATCTTCAAACGGTATATGTCGCGGGATGGTTCCTGTTGATTCTGAGGTGCCTGCATTTCGAAAACAATGGAAATGAGGACAAACACGACAGACTGTGAAAGGTACGCAAGGTATTCAGCCACCAGCGAGGGAAGTTCAGGGATTATTTTGTACCTGGACAGAATGTCGTTATCGGCCAGTCGCTTGTATTGTTCAAGGGCAGACTGGAATTCAAGCAGTACATCCCTTTCAAGCGGCACCGTTGTGGCCTGAAGTTTTTCGTGCTGTGCGATTGTGAGACTGGTATCGTCCTGGACATGATCTTGTATTCCGGTACAGACGACGACATACAAGCTCAAGATGGACACGGGTTCTCCGGCAGTGTCGTAAAAACTCTGATGGAATCGTTGCTGAACAAGTGGCTTATACTGTTCACCGACAACTATTACACCAGCCCCTTGTTGACCAGATACCTCCTTGCTCACAACACCGGCGTATGTGGCACTGTGAAGCTCCTCAGGAAGGAAATGCCAGTGTTCGGTATAGGTATAGGTGTGGGTGAGTGCCAGCGTCGCAAGTGTGACAATATTCTGTCAGTGCGGTGAAAGGACAGACACGAAGTGAATATGCTAACGACGATTTAAACCGGTGCCATGTTGGGCACTGGCAAGGTCCATTTTCAGACACGCAACCCCATGTACAAGCCGGACTGTGTCATAGACTATAACGTAAACATGCGCCTCGTCGATAAGTGTGACATGATGCTTGGTGGTGTGGAGTGTGTGCGCAAGTCTGTGAAGTGGACGAAAAAGTTCTTCCACCTCATGGATGTTGCAGTGCTCAACTGCTTCAATACGTACCTGGTGAAGTCCGGCAGGAAACCGTCTATACGTACCTTCAATGCCAGCGATTTGTCACAGCTGCTGGTAAAGTATGGCAAGGAGGGTTCCGTAGTACCCCGCGGGGTGCAAGCAACAATGCCACACGCAGCTCCAGACAGACTGCGAGGTAATGAGAACTTCGGGGTACACATGCTGGAGTATATGCCAGGCACAGCATCACTGGAGAAGAGTAAACGTGCATGCATAGTCTGCAGGAACACTACACGCACACCACAAAAGCGTAGATGCATCAGCACCTGGTGTGTGGAGTGCAAGGTGCCACTCTGCCCCGTTGGCTGTTTCGCAGTATATCACACACTTGCGGAGTACTGAGTGTGTGTATATAGTGTGTGATACTGTACAGTGTGTATATATAATGTAAATATAAATATGTCTGCGTGATATATTAGAAATAAGTGCAGGATAAGTATACCTTTTTGTGATGCATGTAACACAGTGTCTACGGACAGTACGGATGTTCTACTGCCATAATATAGTGTACGTGTTCACCATACAACGGTTCGGCATGTAAAATGTAATAAATTGTATTTGGAACTGTGCGCAAGAAATGTGCAAAAATATATATGCGGCAACTCGCAGGCCCCGCCCCAGGCGCCAAACCGGCCCCGGGAGCCCCACTGGCCCCGGAAGCTTACTGCACAGGAGCATGGGGAATGATGACGTCACGCACCACCTTACTGACCCCATAGCAGCCAAAGTAAGTACAATTTCGAAATTCCGTTGCTATACCCATATACAGGGAGGTTTTTTTTTACACTTTCAGAACAAAAAATTATTTTTTCACGAGAATTTATTTCGTGCTCACTGTTGGGGTGTCATATTTATAGGCTGCACAGTTAAAGGGTTAAGAAGACAGTGGCATGGGAGAAGGGAGAAAATCTCACTACATATAGCATCTGAGACACTCAGCCCCTCGGGTAATAGTGCCTTGGGTTTATTCAAAGAATTGAATCCTAGAGTCGTTGACATCACCAGGGGCCAGCTTCACGAAGCAGTTATATACGTACTTATAAACGATTTTCTTCTAAGAGTCTTCCTTGTGGCTACGTCAGTATTCAGGTAGACATTTAAGAGGGGAAATCTTCGTAAGTAAACACTGTTGCACTAGGAACACTCTCGACTACTGGTAGCTTTACGTAAATGGGATATAACTAAATTTTTCTCTACTACACAAACGGAAGGATCGATTTTATTACAAACAAACATTTTTGCTGGCGAGTCTCATCAAGAAGAAATCCTTCGTGTTAGCGATGTATGCTTTCTCTGCTTGAAACTTGTAGTAAATATGTATTTTATGCTGTTAGAATTAGTTATAAAAGCAGGATATTATACCAGAAGTTATTAAGTAAAAAAAACACTGACCTCTAAATATGAGAGAAGGTGATGATTCTGGGCTGGTGGGAGCATTTACTATCACCAAATGCTCCTGTTCATCTAGAAATAAATATAGCTAGGGGTGTACCTTAGCTATACTTACCCATTTTTAATTTATTTGTTTGGATTTATTTTGAAATTAAATCTGGGTGAGACATAAAGAAAAATATACTGCACAAATGATGTTAGGTAAGAGTATGGGGAAAATTCTAAAACTTTTGTCATTGAATACTTAGGCCTCTAATTATGACTGTATGGACTATTAGACCTGTTAATGAAAAAAAGGGGAAGCAAGGGTCCAGGACCTCTTCTTGTTATACAATTTAGTTATGAGTAAAAATAAGTAAGTAATTATCAAACAACAAGCTTGAAAGGTTGCTAGAATGGCTGCCTGAATTCGAATCTTTTTGGGGTAAGAAGTTTTCAGTTGCATATTAGCCTGGCGACCATTCAAACATTGTTCGCATTTGTGTTACTCACGTGGCCCCCACAAAGTGAGGTGATTCGATGAAATATTGGTGCCCGAATTGACCACCCAGCGTTCTCGAATCTTGGATAAATATTCTCACGAATACCATGATTTTGGTAGAGTTGTGTAGTCTAGTGGTTAAAGAAAAGATACGTCATGATGCATAGTGTTCCTAGCTGTCTGGGTTCTGGGATGTGGAGTTTTCAGGTACATACTTGCTTGGGACCATTCAACCTAGTTTGCATATATATATATATATATATATATATATATATATATATATATATATATATATATATATATATATATATATATATATGTATATATATATATATATATATATATATATATATATATATATATATATATATATATATATATATATATATATATGTATATATATATATATATATATATATATATATATATATATATATATATATATATATATATATATATATATATATATATTATTAAATATGACCGAAAAAGTAAGATTAATAATTCTAACACAAATTTTCTCGATCTTTCTTACGTTTCTTTTCACTGTTGATGGTAATTCAAAGATCAATTCTCCAAAATTCATTTTTACTTCTAGTCTGACGCAACACTTTAGCGCGTTTCGTAAAACTAATTACATTTTCAAAGACTTTAGTTTACACAAACACACACAACTTTAACTGAATAGAGCTTAAACATCTTTCGAGTTTTTATACCTACATTTGGGTGAAGTGACATGTTACAATAGTTGTGGATCAGGTGAAAATAAACTTTTAACACAAGACAGAACACGAAACAATGAAATACAAACAGGTATTAAAGGTAGGTAACTGCAGAAGGCCTATTTTTATTGGCCCATATTTCTTGATGCTTCTATATTTGAGCGGAGTCTTGAAGTGGGTAGAATATAGTTGTGCATTAATTGGCTGTTGATTGCTGGTGTTGACTTCTTAATGTGTAGTGCCTCGCAGATGTCAAGCCGCCTGCTATCGCTGTATATATCGATGATTACTGTGTTGTTTGATAAGACTTCTCTGGTGATGGTCTGATTGTGGGAAGAGATTATATGTTCCTTAATGGAGCCCTGTTGCTTATGCATTGTTAATCGCCTGGAAAGAGATGTTGTTTTCTTGCCTATATACTGAGTTCTTTGAGGCTTACAGTCCCTAAGTGGGCATTTGAAGGCATAGACGACGTTTGTCTCTTTTAAAGCGTTCTGCTTTGTGTCTGGAGAGTTTCTCATGAGTAGGCTGGCCGTTTTTTTGGTTTTATAGTAAATATATATATATATATATATATATATATATATATATATATATATATATATATATATATATATATATATATATATATATATATATATATGTGTGTATATGACTCTATATGTATATATATGTATATGTATATATATATATGTATATGTATATATATATATGTATATGTATATATATGTCGTACCTAGTAGCCAGAACGCACTTCTCAGCCTACTTTGCAAGGCCCGATTTGCCTAATAAGCCAAGTTTTCCTGAATTAATATATTTCGTCAAATTTTTTTCTTATGAAATGATAAAGCTACCCATTTCATTATGTTTGAGGTCAATTTTTTTTATTGGAGTTAAAATTAACGTAGATATATGACCGAACCTAACCAACCCTACCTAACCTAACCTAACCTATCTTTATAGGTTAGGTTAAGTTAGGTAGCAGAAAAAGTTAGGTTAGGTTAGGTTAGGTAGGTTAGGTAGTCGAAAAACAATTAATTCATGAAAACTTGGCTTATTAGGCAAATCGGGCCCTGCATATTAGGCTGAGAAGTGCGTTCTGGCTACTAGGTACGACATATATATATTTAAATATATATATATATATATATATATATATATATATATATATATATATATATATATATATATATATATATATATATATATATATTTTGGTAGCAGTCTTTCCTGTAGACTGCTATATTTTCCTGTAGACTCGATAGATAGAGCGATAGCAGGCGGCTTGACGTTTGCGAGGCACTACACATCAAGAAGTCAACACCAGCAATCAACAGCCAATTATTGCACAACTATATTCTACCCACCTCAAGACTCCGCTCCAATATAGAAGCATCAAGAAATATGGACCAATAGGCTTTCTACAAACACTTCTATTCAATATCCATTGTTTCGTGTTCTGTCTTGTGTTGATGAAATTAATACCCTATTAATACTCTTGTTCTGTCTTGTGTTGATGAAATTAATACCCTTAAAACCACATCTTGTTCTGTCTTGTGTTAATGCCACATCACCCCTTCCACCTCACTCAAATGTAGATAAAAAATCGGAGATGTGTAAGTTCTATTCAGTTGTGTATATGTGAACTAAAGTCTTTGAAAATGTAATAAGTTTTACGAAACGCGCTCGTGTCGCGTCAGACTAGAAATAAAAATGAATTTTGGAGAATTGATTTTTGATTTACCTCCAACAGTGAAACGAAATGTACGAAAGATTGAGAAAATTCGTGTTAGAATTATTAATCTTACTTTTTCGGTCATATTTAATAATATATGTCTACAGGAAAGACTGCTACCAAAATATACTAATATATATATATATATATATATATATATATATATATATATATATATATATATATATATATATATATATATATATATATATGTCGTACCTAGTAGCCAGAACGCACTTCCGAGCCTACTATGGAAGGCCCTATTTGCCTAATAAGCCAAGTTTTCATGAATTAATTGTTTTTCGACTACCTAACCTACCTAACCTAACCTTACCTATCTTTTTCGGCTACCTAACCTAATCTATAAAGATAGGTTAGGTTAGGTTAGGTAGGGTTGGTTAGGTTCGTCATATATCTATGTTAATTTTAACTCCAATAAAATAAAATTGACCTCAAACGTAATGAAATGGGTAGCTTTATCATTTCATAAGAAAAAAATTACAGAAAATATATTAATTCAGGAAAACTTGGCTTATTAGGCAAATCGGGCCTTGCATAGCAGGCCGAGTACGACGTTCTGGCTACTAGGTACAACATATATATATATATATATATGTCGTACCTAGTAGCCAGAACGCACTTCTCAGCCTACTATGCAAGGCCCGATTTGCCTAATAAGCCAAGTTTTCCTGAATTAATATATTTTCTCTAATTTTTTTCTTATGAAATGATAAAGCTACCTATTTCATTATGTATGAGGTAATTTTTTTTTTATTGGTGTTAAAATTAACGTAGATATGTGACCGAACCTAACCAACCCCACCTAACCTAACCTAACCTATCTTTATAGATTAGGTTAGGTTAGGTAGCCGAAAAAGTTAGGTTAGGTTAGGTTAGGTAGGTTAGGTACTCGAAAAACAATTAATTCATGAAAACTTGGCTTATTAGGCAAATCGGGCCTTGCATAGTAGGCGGAGAAGTGCGTTCTGGCTACTAGGTACGACATATATATATATATATATATATATATATATATATATATATATATATATATATATATATATATATATATATATATGTCGTACCTAGTAGCCAGAACTCACTTCTCAGCCTACTATGCAAGGCCCGATTTGCCTAATAAGCCAAGTTTTCATGAATTAATGTTTTTTCGTCTACCTAACCTACCTAACCTAACCTAACCTAGCTTTTTTGGCTACCTAACCTAACCTTACCTATATATATAGGTTAGGTTAGGTTAGGTAGGGTTGGTTAGGTTCGGTCATATATCTACGTTAATTTTAACTCCAATAAAAAGAATTGACCTCATACATAGTGAAAAGGGTAGCTTTATCATTTCATAAGAAAAAAATTATAGTAAATACATTAATTCAGGAAAACTTGGCTTATTAGGCAAATCGGGCCTTGAATAGTAGGCTGAGAAGTGAGTTCTGGCTACTAGGTACGACATATATATATATATATATATATATATCGTACCTAGTAGCCAGAACGCACTTCTCAGCCTACTATTCAAGGCCCGATTTGCCTAATAAGCCAAGTTTTCCTGAATTAATTTATTTTCTCTAATTTTTTTCTTATGAAATGATAAAGCTACCCATTTCATTATGTATGAGGACAATTTTTTTTTATTGGAGTTAAAATTAACGTAGATATATGACCGAACCTAATCAACCCTACCTAACCTAACCTAACCTATCTTTATAGGTTAGGTTCGGTTAGGTAGCCGAAAAAGTTAGGTTAGGTTAGGTTAGGTAGGTTAGGTAGTCGAAAAACAATTAATTAATGAAAACTTGGCTTATTAGGCAAATCGGGCCTTGCATAGTAGGCTGAGAAGTACGTTCTGGCTACTAGGTACGACATATATATATATATATATATATATATATATATATATATATATAACTGAAAACTCACACCCCAGAAGTGACTCGAACCCATACTCCCACAACTGGTATGTACAGGGACGCCTTAATCCGCTTGACCATCACGACCGGACATAAGGAAGTGATAGCCGAGGCTATTTGAACCACTTCCCCGCCGGCACTCGGATGGTAATCTTGGGCATAGCATTTTATCAAATCACCTCATTCTTTGGGGCACACGTGAGGAACACAAATGCAAACAAGCCTGAATGGTCCCCAGGACTATATACAACTGAAAACTCACACCCCAGAAGTGACTCGAACCCATACTCCCACAACTGGTATGTACAGGGACGCCTTAATCCGCTTGACCATCACGACCGGACATAAGGAAGTGATAGCCGAGGCTATTTGAACCACTTCCCCGCCGGCACTCGGATGGTAATCTTGGGCATAGCATTTTATCAAATCACCTCATTCTTTGGGGCACACGTGAGGAACACAAATGCAAACAAGCCTGAATGGTCCCCAGGACTATATACAACTGAAAACTCACACCCCAGAAGTGACTCGAACCCATACTCCCACAACTGGTATGTACAGGGACGCCTTAATCCGCTTGACCATCACGACCGGACATAAGGAAGTGATAGCCGAGGCTATTTGAACCACTTCCCCGCCGGCACTCGGATGGTAATCTTGGGCATAGCATTTTATCAAATCACCTCATTCTTTGGGGCACACGTGAGGAACACAAATGCAAACAAGCCTGAATGTCCTGGGGACCATTCAGGCTTGTTTGCATTTGTGTTCCTCACGTGTGCCCCAAAGAATGAGGTGATTTGATAAAATGCTATGCCCAAGATTACCATCCGAGTGCCGGCGGGGAAGTGGTTCAAATAGCCTCGGCTATCACTTCCTTATGTCCGGTCGTGATGGTCAAGCGGATTAAGGCGTCCCTGTACATACCAGTTGTGGGAGTATGGGTTCGAGTCACTTCTGGGGTGTGAGTTTTCAGTTGTATATAGTCCTGGGGACCATTCAGGCTTGTTTGCATTTGTGTTCCTCACGTGTGCCCCAAAGAATGAGGTGATTTGATAAAATGCTATGCCCAAGATTACCATCCGAGTGCCGGCGGGGAAGTGGTTCAAATAGCCTCGGCTATCACTTCCTTATGTCCGGTCGTGATGGTCAAGCGGATTAAGGCGTCCCTGTACATACCAGTTGTGGGAGTATGGGTTCGAGTCACTTCTGGGGTGTGAGTTTTCAGTTGTATATAGTCCTGGGGACCATTCAGGCTTGTTTGCATTTGTGTTCCTCACGTGTGCCCCAAAGAATGAGGTGATTTGATAAAATGCTATGCCCAAGATTACCATCCGAGTGCCGGCGGGGAAGTGGTTCAAATAGCCTCGGCTATCACTTCCTTATGTCCGGTCGTGATGGTCAAGCGGATTAAGGCGTCCCTGTACATACCAGTTGTGGGAGTATGGGTTCGAGTCACTTCTGGGGTGTGAGTTTTCAGTTGTATATAGTCCTGGGGACCATTCAGGCTTGTTTGCATATATATATATATATATATATATATATATATATATATGTCGTACCTAGTAGCCAGAACGCACTTCTCGGCCTACTATGCAAGGCCCGATTTGCCTTGGATATATATATATATATATATATATATATATATATATATATATATATATATATATATATATATATATATATATATATATGTCGTACCTAGTAGCCAGAACTCACTTCTATGCCTACTATGCAAGGCCAGATTTGCCTAATAAGCCAAGTTTTCATGAATTAATTGTTTTTCGTCTACCTAACCTACCTAACCTAACCTAACCTAACTTTTTCGGCTACCTAACCAAACCTAACCTATAAAGATAGGTTAGGTTAGGTTAGGTAGGGTTGGTTTGGTTCGGTCATATATCTACGTTAATTTTAACTCCAATAAAAAAAAATTGACCTCATTCGTAATGTAATGGGTAGCTTTATCATTTCATAAGAAAAAAGTTAGAGAAAATATATTAATTCAGGAAAACTTGGCTTATTAGGCAAATCGGGCCTTGCATAGTAGGCCGAGAAGTGCGTTCTGGCTATTAGGTACGACATATATATATATATATATATATATATATATATATATATATATGTCGTACCTAGTAGCCAGAACGCACTTTTCAGCCTACTATGCAAGGCCCGATTTGCCTAATAAGCCAAGTTTTCATGAATTAATTGTTTTTCGACTACCTAACCTACCTAACCTAACCTAACCTAACTTTTTCGGCTACCTAGCCTAACCTAACCTATAAAGATAGGTTAGGTTAGGTTAGGTAGGGTTGGTTAGGTTCGGTCATATATCTACGTTAATTCTAACTCCAATAAAAAAAATTGACCTCATACATAATGAAATGGGTAGCTTTATCATTTCATGAGAAAAAAATTATAGAAAATATATTAATTCAGGAAAACTTGGCTTATTAGGCAAATTTGACCTTGCATAGTAGGCTGAGAAGTGCGTTCTGGCTACTAGGTACGACATATATATATATATATATATATATATATATATATATATATATATATATATATATATATTAAGATGAATAAGAAAACCAGGGAAATACTGAACATCTTGTTACAGATTCTTTACTTTAAAATGCATAACGTTTCGAATACTTCTCGTATTCATCATCAGATCTAAAAGAAAAAACAGAAATCACAATTAAATAACTGGTAAAAAAAAAGAACTCATACTGAATATAATTGCCTATCAAAGAAAGGAAAATGCTTAAAAAACAAAACACTTAAGCTTACTTAAAGTGATCAATACAAATATATCTTATTAACTGTCACATAGATAAAAGCTAATTTAAAAATCCACTTAATTACAAGATGAATTTTATAACTACAAAAACTAACCATTCTATTAAACTTACATGAAGTGATCAGAAGCGAAACTTAATAGCCAACACATAGATACTAAACACTATAACAAATATTCATATAATAACTACAAATCTACAAAAAATGTATATAAAATACAAACAGAATAAACGACAATTGTAAAGTATTAACCAAAATCTTATAAAAACTCAATTAATAAATAAAACTAAATACCAAAAAATGCATTATATATCCTAAATAAAAGATTATAATAATGTACAATGGAAAGACTGGAAATAAGTAAGAAAAGACAAAGACATGGTGAACTAAACAAAATTATAATAAAATTAAACTACCAGAATGAACTATTGTTGATATAGTTGGTTGATATAAACCCCTTTTCGTATATTTTTAATGTGAGGATAAACTAAATAGAGTTTTAAGAGGTCTGAAAGACTCTCTTTTTGATTATACAAAATTACTTGCAACTGGCTCTATGACAGGCATCTTATACGCGTTACCTAAAGTTCATAAAACAGGTATACCGATTCGTCTAATTTTATCAGCGATTGGCACTTTTAATTACAAACTGGCAAAGTTTCTGGTTCCATTATTAGAACCATTAACGCATAATGTATTTACTGTGAGAAATTCTCAGGATTTTGTAAAAGAACTTTCCTCTTTAAATTTTGAGTTCCCAACTATAATGGCCAGTTTCGATGTTGAATCACTCTTTACTAATATTCCTTTGCTGGAAACCATTGATATTTGTGTATATCAATTATTTGCTGACACTAATTTAGTGTCTGGGTTTTGTAGTAAAATATTCAGACGGCTGTTAGAAATAGCGGTTAAAGACTCTGTCTTTATGTTTAATAATAAATATTATAAACAAATTGATGGAGTAGCAATGGGGTCTCCCTTAGGTCCTGCACTGGCTAATGCTTTTTTGAGTTTTCATGAAATAAACTGGCTTGATAAATGTCCTTTGGCCATTAAACCAGTCTTGTACAGGAGATATGTAGATGACACTTTCTTGTTATTTAAGGACGTATGTCATATTGAGAAATTTAGATAGTATCTTAATGCACAACATAGTAATACACGTTTTACTGCAGAGTGTGAAGTGGATAATACATTGTCGTTTCTTCATGTCAAAGTGAATAACCATAATGGGTTCAACACTAATGTTTTTAGGAAACCGACTTTTACTAGTTTAGGTTTAAATTTTAATTCTTTTGTTCCTGATATTTTTAAGAAAAATGCAATTAACACTCTACTGAATAGGGCCTTTGTTTTATGTTCAAATTGGAATAACTTTGATCAAGAAATTAATTTTCTTGTGATTTTTTTTTTCAAATAATGGTTATCCTTTGCATATGGTTTATACCTTTATAAGGAATTTCTTAAATAAGAAGTTTCACCCATCGTGTAGGATTACTACAGTAGAAAGGGATATTAAATATATTAAATTACCATTTCATGGCACTATTAGTTTTTCTGTAAGGAGTCGTTTGAGGAGACTGTTGCAGCATTCTTATCCTTAACTAGACTTTAGATTTATTTTTGTCAACACAAATACCATAGGCTCTTATTTTAAATTTAAAGATAAAGTGCCTACCCCCTTGTGCACAAATGTCGTATATATGTATAATTGTTCCAGCTGTAATGCTGGATATATCGGGAGTTCCATTCGGAACTTTAAGATTAGGATACTTGAGCACCGGGGAGTATCATTTAGGACTGGATTATCATTGTCTAAACCAGCATTTTCGGAGATTAGAAACCATTGTTATGAGTTTAATCATTCTCTGCTGGAATCTGATTTTAAAATTCTGGACACTTGTATGAATGGCCAGTCAGATTTGAGAGTAATGGAATCCTTATATATAAAGTAGCTGCGGCCTCTGTTAAATAGCAATCTTTCAGCTGTTCAATTGTACACTGAATAGTGCACAGTAGGCCCTGTAATTTGATTTATAGATCATTTTGGTAGTTTAATTTTATTATAATTTTGTTTAGTTTACCATGTCTTTGTCTTTTCCTACTTATTTCAAGTCTTTCCATTGTACATTATTATAATCTTTTATTTAGGATATATAATACAATTTTTTATATTTAGTTTTATTAAATATTTTAGTTTTTGATAAGATTTTGGTTAGTACTTTACAATTGTCGATTACTCTGTTTGCATTTTATATACATTTTTTTGTAGATTTGTAGTTATTATATGAATATTTGTTATAGAGTCTATGTGTTAGTTATCAAGTTTCACCGCTGATCACTTTGCGTAAGTGTAATAGAATGGTTTGTTTTTGTAGTTATAAAATTCCTCTTGCAATTTAATGGCTTTTTAAATTAGCTTTTAATTATGTGACAGTTAATAAGTTTTATTTGTATTGATCACTTTAAGTAAACTTAAGTGATTTGTTTTTTAAGCATTTTCCTTTCTTTGATAGGCAATTATATTCAGTATGAGTTCTTTGTTTACCAGTTATTTAATTGTGATTTTTGTTTTCTCTTTTTGACATATATTATTTATTATGACCGAAAAAGTAAGATTAACAATTCTAACACAAATTTTCTCAATGTTTCTTATATTTTTTTTTTCACTGTTGATGGTAACTGAAAAACCAATACTAGTCCCCACGTGAGTCGAATATTCCCTTTGAGATTGATTTCCGTTTGTTAACTTATATCCAATACTAACTATTCAAAAGCAATAACACTGTACACCATTTGACTGACTGACTTTGTGAGAGGCCTTACCTTACCGCCAATTCAAAACATCCCACAGCACAAACAGGTGTTAAAAGTACTGTTGCCAGTCGGGTGTAGGCCTGCTGTCTCCACCCACGCCGCTGCCAGGCGTAGGTCCCTCCAACTTGTCGCTATCTATCACCAGTACTCTGCTTCTTGTTCCTCTTAGCACCGATATAGTTCTAATGCCACACGTTTAGAATCACTTCTTCACTATCCTATTCACTTTTTGTTATGATCTTCACTATCGCATCTAGTTGTGTACACTCTGACCAGGCAGTGGCCCACGTGCTTGTCCTGACACTGTTGTCGTACCCCTGATCTTGTCTAATATTCACAATCGGACACAATCTATAAATTTGCTAGTTTTTAATTGGTGTGTTGCACTTTGTATTATCACTGAACATTGAATTTCTCGTGTATCCCTCTGATGTCCCGAAATATGAAGCCTTATTGGCGAGCGCTGCGCAATGTGACCACCCTCCCTCGACCCTCAGAGTATGTGTGTGTACTCACCTATTTGTACTTGCAGGATCGAGCATTGACTCTTGGATCCCGCCTTTCCTGCTATCGGTTGTTTACAGCAATGACTCCTGTCCCATTTCCCTATCATACCTAGTTTTAAAAGTATGAATAGAATTTGCTTCCACAACCTGTTCCCCAAGTGCATTCCATTTTTCCACTACTCTCACGCTAAAAGAAAACTTTCTAACATCTCTGTGATTCATCTGAGTTTCCAGTTTCCACCCATGTCCCCTCGTTCTGATATTATTATGTGTGAACATTTCATCTATTTCCACTTTGTCAATTCCCCTGAGTATTTTATATGTCCCTATCATATCTCCTCTCTCCCTTCTTTTCTCTAGTGTCGTAAGGTTCAGTTCCTTCAGACGCTTTTCATATCCCATCCCTCGTAACTCTGGGACAAGCCTCGTCACAAACCTCTGAACTTTCTCCAGTTTCCTTATGTGTTTCTTCAGGTGGGGGCTCCATGATGGCACGGCATACTCTAAGACGGGTCTCACATAGGCAGTGTAAAGCGCCCTAAAAGCCTCCTCATTTAGGTTTCTGAATAAAGTTCTAATTTTCGCCAGTGTAGAGTACGCTGCTGTCGTTATCCTATTTATATGTGCCTCAGGAGTTAGATCAGGTGTCACATCCACTCCCAGGTCTCTTTCTCGAATTGTTACAGGTAGGCTGTTCCCCTTCATTGTGTACTTTCCCTTTGGTCTCCTATCACCTGATCCCATTTCCATAACTTTACATTTACTCGTGTTAAACTCCAGTAGCCATTTCCCTGACCATCTCTGCAACCTGTTTATGTCCTCTTGGAGGATCCTACAATCCTCGTCTGTCACAACTCTTCTCATTAATTTTGTGTCATCCGTAAACATTGACATGTATGATTCCACTCCTGTAAACATATCATTTACGTAAATTAGAAAGAGGATTGGTCCCAGCACCGATCCTTGAGGTACTCCACTTGTTACTGTTCGCCAGTCCGACTTCTCGCCCCTTACCATTACCCTCTGGCTCCTTCCTGTTAGGTAGTTCTTCACCCATACTAGGGCCTTTCTGCTTACTCCTGCCTGCCTCTCAAGTTTGAATAGCAGTCTCATGTGCGGTACTGTATCAAAGGCCTTTTGGCAGTTAAGAAATATGCAGTCTGCCCAGCCTTCTCTGTCCTGCCTTATCCTTGTTACTTTATCATAGAATTCTAAAAGGTTTATTGGGCATGATTTCCCTGTCCAGAACCCATGTTGGTGCTTGTTTACAACCCCCAATGCTCTTCAGGTGCTCAACAAGTCTTAGCCTAATTATTCTTTCAAGTATTTTGCAGGGGATGCTTGTCAGTGATACGGGTCTGTAGTTAAGTGCCTCCTCCCTATCACGTTTCTTGAAAATCGGTACGACATTTGCCTCCTTCCAGCAACTGGGCAATTCTCCCGACATGAGTGACTCATTAAAGATTATTGCCAGAGGCACGCTGAGAGCCTGCGCTGCCTCTTTAGGTATCCATGGTGATACTTTGTCTGGTCCAACAGCTTTATTTGCATCCAGTGTTGTCAACTGTTTCATTGCCTCCTCTGCTGTCACCTCTATATCTGGTAGTCTCTCATCTAGGGTAATCGCTTCTAACAATGGGAGCTGCTCAGGCTCGGTTGTGAACACTCCATGAAAATTTGCATTCAGTACCTCGCAGATTTCCTTGTCGCTTTCTGTATATGCCCCTTCGGTTTTCCTCTGTCTTGTCACTTAGTCATTTACCGACATCTTCCTTCTTATATGGCTATGTAGTAATTTAGGTTGCTTTTTCGCTTTGACTGCTATATCATTCTCATAATTTCTTTCCGACACTACTCTTATGTTAATGTAATCATTCCTAGCTCTGTTACATCTAATCCTGTTGTCCTCTCTCCTTTGTCTTCTGTACTTCCTCCACTCCCTCCTGCTTCTCACCTTTGCTTCCTGACACTGTCTATTAAACCATGGGTTATTATATTCCCTCCTGCTTTTTTCCTTTACTGTTGGAATAAATCTCTCTTCAGCCTCCTTGCATTTCAATATGACTTGGTTCATCATACCTTGCACTGTTTTTCCTGTAAGTTCTTCCTCCCACTGCACTTCTCCCAGGTAGTCCCTTATCCTTCTATAGTCCCCTTTTCTGTAATCAAGTCTCCTCTCCCGGACCTATTGTCCTTTGGTCACAATTTTAAGCTCCATCATGTAGTCAAAGACTAGGACACAATGGTCACTGGTTCCTAGTGGTATTTCATGTTCCAACTGTTCGATGTCTTCTACATTCTGGGTGAAAATGAGATCTAATAGGCTGGGAGTATCCCCTCCTCTTTCCCTTGTATCTTCCTTCACATGCTGTGTTAGGAAATTCCTGTCAATAACGTCTCCCAGCTTCGCTCCCCAGGTCTCCTCCCCGCCATGGGGATTCCTCGTTTCCCAATCTATCTCTCCGTGATTTAGATCACCCATGACCAGCAGCTTCGCTCTCATTCTATGCGCTATAGTTGCTGCCCTCTGCAGTTCATCTATACATGCCTTGTTACTGTCCTCGTACTCCTGCCTGGGCCTTCTACTGTTTGGTGGGGGATTGTAGAGTATCAAGATTACAATCTTCTTCCCATCGACTGTCAGAGTTCCATGTATGAAGCTCGTGCTTTCATTGGTACCCGGATTTTCCAGCTCATCAAACTTCCATTTCCGCTTTATTAGGAATGCCACTCCTCCCTTTCTCTGTGTCCTTTCTTTTCTTATCACCTAGTACCCCTCTGGAAAGATTGCATCCGAGATCATGCCATTTATTTTAGTTTCCACTATTGCCACTATGTCTGGGTCTGCCTCACTAACTCTTTCTTTTATCTCTTCTGCTTTATTAGCTACCCCATCAGCATTGGTGTACCAAACCTTGAGACTCTTCTTGGAAACTTTGGTGTCAGAGTTCCCCCTTTCACCAGGGGGTCTGTAGGGGACTGGGGTGTGTCTGGGGGGCGAGTGGGGGCTGTGGGGGTGAATGGGGGGGTGCTAGGGGGTACCTGGGAGTGCCTGGTAGGCGAATGGGGTCTGGACACCTAGGGGGGTAGGAAGGGCATAATGGGTCTGAAAGTTAGGGGTCTGAATAGCATAGGGGGGTTGACAAATAGAGTGAGACTGAGAGTCAGATAGAGGTTGAGAGGTTGAGGGGGGGGAGGGATATTGAGGGCAGAGGGCTGAGAGGAGAATGGAGCATGGGTGCTGGGAGTGGAAGAGAGGGTGTATTAGTTAGGGGAGGCAATCGGGGGTAGGTGGGGGTTTTGGGGTAGATGAGGGGAAGAGGGAGATGGGGGAAGGTGTTAGGGGGTCACAAGGTGAGGGGGTTAAATATGGGCTGCAGGTGTATAGGAGGGGTGAGGGTTGGGTGGGGTTTGGGGGTTAGTGTAAGAGGGGTGCAGTGGAAGCTGGGATGGAGTAGATGGAATTGAAGGCAATGGGGTAGAAGGGGCAGGGGAGTAGGAAGGGGTAGTAGGGGAGGGGGGATGGGAAGGTGGGTTTGGGGAGGGCATGACTTGACCCACTGGGGTCGTTGACAGGTGTGATGTAGCAGGGGTAGGGGAATCGTTGGGCAGGTGCAAATGTGGAAGGGACAGGGGGAGTTTGGGGAGGATGAAGCAGGCGGGTTTTGGGGGGCTGAGGCAGGGGGGAGGTATAGGAGGATGCGACCTGGGAGGTGACCTGGGAGGTGGCCTGGGAGGTAACCTGGGAGGTGGCCTGGGATGTGACCTGGGAGGTGAGACTACCTGAGAGGCTAGTACGGTGTCGTACTTGCCACCTATTCTTGTGGGCTATTTGCTCATCTTTCGTCATAAACCTCTCTATAAACACATTGTAATGGGTTTC
Organism: Procambarus clarkii; assembly: GCF_040958095.1. Lineage (NCBI taxonomy): Eukaryota > Metazoa > Arthropoda > Malacostraca > Decapoda > Cambaridae > Procambarus > Procambarus clarkii. The sequence goes on from NC_091225.1 coordinate 7,789,487, forward strand.
ACTTCCTCTGAGTAAATGCTTGTTCCTCATTATGTACTCCACAGCCTCCTCATTGGAGAATTGCACCAGAACAGGTCTATTCTTGGTACAATTGTAAGGTCCAACCCGGCGGCTGATATCCACCTCGTGTTATGCCATTCCTGCTCCAATACATCTCAATATCTCATGCAATTCATATTTTTCCATCTCTATTCTTTCTTGTCTGGTTGGTGCCCCAGATTCGAATAATCCATGTATTATAATAGACCGTCTCCTCAGTAATTCATTGTCATGCTGGTAGCCTGTCCCCTGGGGATTCTCCATCCCAACCGCAGTCACTAACCCATCCCCCACTAATCCTCTGTCCTTAGCTATGCTGTTAATCCTTCCTAATTAGTTTGTGATCCGAGCACATTTCCTCTCCCAGTCCTCTCTTCCCTTCTTAATCTCTTCCTGAATATAGAGCATAAGTTCTTGTTTCTGCCTCTCTACCGCATCTTGTATTTGCTGAAATAACTCGCTTTTAATCCCTTGAACTAGATCCTTCATCCAATCGCTCCTTCTCTCTACAAATTTTCCTATTAATTTGTCTATAAATCTGTCCTCCTCCTCGTCCCTGCTGGTGATTGACCTTGAACCCCTTCCTGATCTAGTCATTGCAGTAACAACCTAGCCAAAAAGGCGCTCCTCAATACCTTGCACAATCTGCAGCACAAACAGGTGAGAAAGTACTCCACGCGGCTGGTCAGGTGTGAGGTCCCCGCGTCCCTGCATCACAGCTGGTGAGGTCACTAGTAAGGCTCCGGCTCCACAATTTCGGCTCCACAATTTCACAATACCACGATGTACTCAACACTTATTTTCAGTGGTGCTGTTTCTACTGTTTTTCTTCACTTTCTTGTGGTTTGAGTGAGCTTACTAGTTATTCAATCACTCATATACACTCATATAAGAATGATCATAAGGCCTAGCCTGGAATACCCTTACGTTCCCCTGAACCTCACCAACAAATCCAACATGCTGAAGATCCAACGAGTACAAAACAAAGCACTTCGCTTTGAGGAGGGCCTGACTCTGATGGACATGGTAAGAACTGACCAAATCCATGAGACGCTCAACATGAAGCCAATGAACATCAGGCTCAGCTACCTGGCCAGAAGACAGCTGTACCGCATGAGGAACATGTATGTCCCAGACCCCAAAGATCCCTACGTAGCAGAAAACACCACCAGCGACTACGAGATCCACGAGCCACCACACAGAACCAGAAGAATCACTCTCCAACAAAAAGTGATCAGACACATCCATGATGAGGCCTTCCCAAGCCCTCAGATACTAAGCGGCCTGCCAGACGACCCAGATGAGTGGCCCATCCCGGACCCGATCTACACCAAATGAAGAAAAACAAAAAAAATAAAAATAAATAAAAAAAAATAATAAATAAATAAATAAAACTCCTACAAAAAATATAAAACCAAAAAACCATTTGTCGTGCCATCAGAAGTGTAACTACCCTGATGTTGCTAAGATTAGCCTCCTTCAGCGAACTCCATCGGCTCTAGTCCTTTAGGACACCAACAAGGTCACAAACACTAGCCCCCCCAGCCAATGTACTGACAACCCAACATAACACATACGCAAACAAACAACACATACAAAAATGTCAACCCATGGTGGACAGGCCACCGAACTTTCAAACCTACTCTCTCTCTACACCCGCATCCTCTTCCTGAATTTCATCTCCCCATCCCTCTACCTCCCCCATCCTTTCCATTCCCTATGGACATCAAAGCTAAGCACTCATATACGCATATACACTGATTATTCCACCCAATTCACTAGCTACGCAAGAGCTTCCCAGACCCTTCTACCCTCCGCGGCTGTGTGTGTGTGTGTGTGTGTGTGTGTACTCACCTATTTGTGCTTGTGGGGGTTGAGCTTTGGCTCTTTGGTCCCGCCTCTCAACTGTCAATCAACTGGTGTACAGATTCCTGAGCCTACTGGGCTCTATCATATCTACATTTAAAACTGTGTATGGAGTCAGCCTTCACCACATCCCTGCCTAATGCATTCCATCCGTTAACTACTCTGACACTGAAAAAGTTCCTTCTAACGTCTCTGTAGCTCATGTGGGTACTCAGTTTCCGCCTGTGTCCCCTTGTTCGCGTCCCACCAGTGTTAAATAGTTTATCCTTGTTTACCCGGTCGATTCCTCTAAGGATTTTGTAGGTTGTGATCATGTCTCCCCTTATTCTTCTGTCTTCCAGTGTCGTAAGGTGCATTTCCCGCAGCCTTTCCTCGTAACTCATGCCTCTTAGTTCTGGGACTAGTCTAGTGTCATACCTTTGAACTTTTTCCAGCTTCGTCTTGTGCTTGACAAAGTATGGGCTCCATGCTAGGGCCGCATACTCCAGGATTGGTCTTACATATGTGGTGTAAAAGATTCTGAATGATTCCTTACACAGGTTCCTGAACGCTGTTCTGATGTTAGCCAGCCTCGCATATGCCGCAGACGTTATTCTTTTTATGTGGGCTTCAGGAGACAGGTTTGGTGTGATATTAACTCCTAGATTTTTCTCTCTGTTCGTTTCATTAAGTACTTCACCTCCTATTCTGTATCCTGTGTCTGGCCTCCTATTTCCACTGCCTAGTTTCATTACTTTACATTTATTCGGGTTGAACTTCAACAGCCATTTGTTGGACCATTCACTCAGTCTGTCTAGGTCATCTTGTAGCCTCCTACTATCGTCCTCAGTTTCAATCAGTTGTGTGTGTGTGTGTGTGTTTACTAGTTGTTTACTAGTTGTGTTTTACTGGGGTTGAGCTTTGCTCTTTCGGCCCGCCTCTCAACTGTCAATCAACTGTTTACTAACTACTTTTTTTTTTTTTCCCCACACCACACACACGCACCCCCCAGGAAGCAGCCCGTGACAGCTGACTAACTCCCAGGTACCTATTTACTGCTAGGTAACAGGGGCACTTAGGGTGAAAGAAACTTTGCCCATTTGTTTCTGCCTCGTGCGGGAATCGAACCCGCGCCACAGAATTACGAGTCCTGCACGCTATCCACCAGGCTACGAGGCCCCTATGTGTGTGTGTGTGTGTGTGTCCCACACCGGTTATGTAACGTCACTACTCACCATGTTCAAAACTTAACAGCCAGTCATAAGCTGTCTAGTGTACCAATGTTATTAGGTGATCTGTACTTAGCGACATCTAGCCGCTTGACTTGTGCCTTGACCCAATTGATTGTTACTTAGTTGTGGATATGCATATGGATAATGGTGTATATAAAGTTGTGTCTTGTAGATAATTTCGCCCCACTAAAGGTTGTTTTTCTTTTATTTAAAAAGTAAATTATGTACAAAAAATAAATATACACCAAACTCTAGCAAATACTTGCTACCACACACCAACCAGAACCTGAGATGACTAACAGAATACAAATAAATAAATATGAATTTACAAATATTAATTCACACATCACAATGAAAACGGAAACAATAATCAAGACACAAGACGAGCAGAACCGTACACACACGCACAGACTCCTACGTACACACCTACAATCCCCAAACAGTATATTACAAGTAATCCAATTTATTGTTACAATGTGGCGCATACAGGACCAAATCCAATAGGCCTACGGTAGATTCAACACACTGCACAACCAGGTCCACAACAAGACACTAATGGATTCAGCCATACACAATCTTTGAACATGAAAGCCTCTCAAGGGATTGTATGCACCCAATCGTACAAGCACTCCAACACACATTACACATTATACTTGGGTACTACAATGACACATTATAACACATACTAACACAAAGTTGTATTTACAATGATTATGCATAGGTATGGTAGCATAAAAATGAACCCATAATACAACATGAAACACACGGACACTACATTCCAAACCCGGAGAAAAGAGATAAACCCAAGTGACCATATAACATAAACTTCCCTCCACCGGAAACAATGCCGGTGGAGCTCACAGATCCCTGTAAATTACACATGTACATTGATTACCGGTAAACATTAAGCTCCCGGGAACCAACAGGAAATCACCACATTGGGAAAAAACAAACATGTAAGGAAACCAACAAACATACCAGAAACAGAACCATACACATCCGTAAGGTTCCCAGTCACAGTAACACCCATCACTGCTATACAGTTACAAACGCATGAATGTCACACAACCCTAAAAAAAATAAAAAAAACAGTAGGAATGAAAAGTCACTCAAAATGTCATGTCGTGTGCATCCCCATAAGAGGAAATAGGAGTAAAGAACTCCCACAGCTATACAGAACCATCATAACCTTCGACTAACAATAACGCAAAGACGAAACCCGAGACACAACCCACAGTTAAACTCCACCTGAACAGTATAGTACAAACTTACATCGACAATACTTAGCACACAAATAGTAGAACAACAACCCTACAAAATCACAACAACCCAAGCACATCAAGAACAACAAACAAGACTCATCAAAGACCCATAAAACAGAAAATTCATAGAACAATCAGCAACCAACCTACAGAAC
>NC_091225.1:7799019-7991519 GCF_040958095.1 Procambarus clarkii
CTAATGAACACCCCTAACACTTGCAGAGCATCACGAAGATCATCCATTTTAAAATCTATATTGATGGGCTCTATTATCTCATAGCAGTCCCTGTGGCACAATGGTAAAACACTCGCCCGAACGCTTTGCAGGCGATTTGGGCTATATTCATATTGTGGCCGGGGAGGATTAATTAGGCACCAATCCTTAACTATAGGCCTCTCTTCACCCAACAGTGAATTTGTGCCTGGTTGTTAAAACAGTTGGCGTGTTGTATTCCAGGGGAAACTTTAGTTTAAGAACCTAACCGATAAGCTATGCGTGCTAGTACTTTACAAGAATGTAAGAACTCTTGAATAAATAAATAAATAAATAAATAAATAAATAAATAAATAAATAAATAAATAAATAAATAAATAAATAAATAAATAAATAAATAGCAAGCCTGGAACCCTTCCCCATGAGACAAAACCTGGCGACTAGACAGTCCATTCCCCGAACTTTGTCAGGTAGAAAATTATTCAGCAGTCAGTCACCCTGGAACCCCTACCATGGGAGGCTTCCAGCATAATACAGTCTCTGTCCTCCGACAGCATATTGAGGACCCGTGATTGATAGCTAGTGATAGAGATGCGAAAGAAATCAGATACTACAAGACCAATGGCAAGGTGATGACATGACCAAAGCTGAGGTAAGAGCAATGGGTTTCTTTTTTCGTAATATTTTATTTAAAATGAATTTGTACTTGTTATTTGAAGAAACTTTTAATATGGCACCTGATGCTGGGAGAAGTAATATTGCCCCATTATGTCACAACTACAGCGTGACCATCAACAAGGGATGCCCTGGAGTGTGTCAGTGTTCGAGGTGGCACCAGATAGTCAGGGCCCTAACATGTCGCTGACGCAGCTCTCCCGGGTGGTCAAGGAGGCTCATCGGGTAGGTAACTCTCACATTACTGTTGGTGCTGGTAGGTCACTCTCACATTACTGTTGGTGTTGGTAGGTCACTCTCACATTACTGTTGGTGCTGGTAGGTCACTCTCATATTACTGTTGGTGTTGGTAGGTCACTCTCACATTATTGTTGGTGTTGGTAGGTCACTCTCACATTACTGCTGGTGCTGGTAGGTCACTCTCACATTACTGTTGGTGCTGGTAGGTCACTCTCACATTACTGTTGGTGTTGGTAGGTCACTCTCACATTACTGTTGGTGTTGGTAGGTCACTCTCATATTACTGTTGGTGTTGGTAGGTCACTCTCACATTACTGCTGGTGCTGGTAGGTCACTCTCACATTACTGTTGGTGTTGGTAGGTCACTCTCACATTACTGTTGGTGTTGGTAGGTCACTCTCACATTACTGTTGGTGTTGGTAGGTCACTCTCACATTACTGCTGGTGCTGGTAGGTCACTCTCACATTACTGGTGGTGCTGGTAGGTTATTACCAGCACCACCATTATTGCTGGTAAGAAAACGAGTTATTGTTGGAAGATGATGGATGAATCATTGCACAGTAGGGTTGACTATTCCAATGATAAAATATTAAAAAAAATCCCTATGATGCAATATAAATATATATATATATATATATATATATATATATATATATATATATATATATATATATATATATATATATATATATATATATATATATATATATATATATATATATATATATATATATATATATATATATATATATGTCGTACCTAATAGCCAGAACGCACTTCTCAGCCTACTATTCAAGGCCTGATTTGCCTAATAAGCTAAGTTTTCATGAATTAATGTTTTTTCGTCTACCTAACCTACCTAACCTAACCTAACCTAGCTTTTTTTGGCTACCTAACCTAACCTTACCTATAAATATAGGTTAGGTTAGGTTAGGTAGGGTTGGTTAGGTTCGGTCATATATCTACGTTAATTTTAACTCCAATAAAAAAAAATTGACCTCATACATAGAGAAAAGGGTTGCTTTATTATTTCATAAGAAAAAAATTATAGTAAATATATTAATTCAGGAAAACTTGGCTTATTAGGCAAATCGGGCCTTGAATAGTAGGCTGAGAAGTGAGTTCTGGCTACTAGGTACGACATATATATATATATATATATATATATATATATATATATATATATATATATATATATATATATTTATGTCGTACCTAGTAGCCAGAATGCACTTCTCAGCCTACTATGCAAGGCCCGATTTGTCTAATAAGCCAAGTTTTCCTGAATTAATATATTTTCTCTAATTTTCTTCTTATGAAATGATAAAACTGCTCATTTCATTATGTATGAGGTCAATTTTATTTTATTGGAGTTAAAATTAACGTAGATATATGACCGAACCTAACCAACCCTACCTAATCTAACCTAACCTATCTTTATAGGTTAGGTTAGGTTAGGTAGCCGAAAAAGTTAGGTTAGGTTAGGTTAGGTAGGTTAGGTAGTCGAAAACAATTAATTCATGAAAACTTGGCTTATTAGGCAAATCGGGCCTTGCATAGTAGGCTGAGAAGTGCGTTCTGGCTACTAGGTACGACATATATATATATATATATATATATATATATATATATATATATATATATATATATATATATATATATATGTGTGTGTGTGTGTATATCACGAAAATAAACAACGTATATTTATATATATATAAAAATATATATAATATATATATATATATATATGCGAACAAGCCTGAATGGTCCCCAGGACAATATGCAACTGAAAACTCACACCCCAGAAGTGACTCGAACCCATACTCCCAGAAGCAACGCAACTGGTATGTACAAGACGCCTTAATCCACTTGACCATCACGACCGGACTAATGAGGTGATAGCCGAGGCTATTTGAACCACCCCACCGCCGGCACTCGGATAGTAATCTTGGGCATAGCATTTTACCAAATCACCTCATTCTTTGGGGCACACGTGAGGAACACAAATGCGAACAAGCCTGAATGTTTCAGGCTTGTTTGAATTTCAGTTTCATATTGTCCTGGGGACCATTCAGGCTTGTTCGCATTTATGTTCCTCACGTGTGCCCCAAAGAATGAGGTGATTTGGTAAAATGCTATGCCCAAGATTACTATCCGAGTGCCGGCGGTGGGGTGGTTCAAATAGCCTCGGCTATCACCTCATTAGTCCGGTCGTGATGGTCAAGTGGATTAAGGCGTCTTGTACATACCAGTTGCGTTGCTTCTGGGAGTATGGGTTCGAGTCACTTCTGGGGTGTGAGTTTTCAGTTATATATATATATATATATATATATATATATATATATATATATATATATATATATATATATATATATATATATATATATATCTATATTGATAATAAATATTGATAATAAAAGAATAAATATGAAAATGGGATTAAAAACGCTGTCACAGAAAACGGACCTTGCTAAAGAAGATGGAGACTGGCTGGTTGATGTCATCATTGACCATTAGATATGACTGTTTGAGTGCGGGTTACTGAGGTGAGCACATTTCGGGATGACTGGAGGCGTTCAAATAACACCCTTAGGCAAAATAGCTGGAACCATGAGGAAGCCTTTTAATCCCCATTGCAAAAAATATAGGGGCCTGAAATGAAGTATTGCAAAATCCAAAACGCTTCGCTTCTGGCCTGGTTTCACCTACTTAATGAGGCGGGTAGGTCTCTCTCACATGTTTACTGTGGTGGGTACGTCCCTCTCATCCCTAATGAGATATTTACGTCACTCTCACATGACCAATGAGGCGGGTAGGTAACTTTCATATCACTACTGTGTAGGGTAGGTCAAACTTATATCACTACCGGGAAGGGTAGGTCACACTCACGTCACTACTGAGATGGGTAGGTCTCTCTCGCATCACTACTGAGATGGGTAGGTCTCTCTCGCATCACTACTGAGATGGGTAGGTCTCTCTCACATAACTACTGAGGCGGGTAGGTGTTATGACCACATGTAACCTGGTGGAACCAGTCTACCCAGTGAGAGTTATTCTGCATTCCAGACCAGAAATTAAGAGATCAGAGGAAGAAAATATATAATAAACATCAGTGAGTAATTGAAGAATACGAGCAGAGGATGAGCTTGTAATAAGAGTGACATGAAATGAGATGTCGATACTTTGATGACGTGACATGACGCTAGCAGGACGTCATGACCTTACTCCAGTCACAGCAGTCGTCAGAGATGGTCGTACTTCGTTGCTCCTCTGGAAGATGGAAGAATATAATGCCGTGTGTTTGCGGTAAAGGGAAGGCTACTTGTGTGAGGAAGCTGTTGAGGACATTGTACACGATTTCTCTATGATTTGAATATATTAAAGTCGGCGTGAAAGTGAGTGGTTGTTCGTGCCTGTGTAGAACTCTAATTGTGTCCTCCATCAAGAGGAAGGAAGTAAGCAGGCATTTCTGTGTGGAGACTACCAGGCGACTCCGTGTACTCAAGTCATGAATGGAGGAAGCCTTGTGAAGCAGCCCTAAAGCGATTTTTGTGGGCGGCCTGTGTGAGCGCCTTGTTGAGTGCCAGAGAGTGAGCGTCTCTCCCCCCAAAAAGAGAAATCATGGATTTCTGCGGTTTGAGTGGGAAGAAGTTAATGGAGGAACTTCGAGGATGGAATAGAAGTGTATGCTGAACTCTGAGGTACAGCAAAACTCCATAGTGAGGAATTGGACTTCAAGCAGTGTAGGGAAGCTACATGTTTCTTTGTGGAACCAGTGGAGAACGTTACTGATGTTGGAGTAGGACTTCGTTGTGCAGCAGATTTGGGAGAACTGCATAAGTGCCTTTCCTGATTTTGGAGGACCTAGTTATATGAATTGGAAATGAGCCACTGCCAATTCATACTGGTTAGGTTGATATGATCCTCTGTGAGCAGAGCAGAGGATCATGGGGACACATTAATTTATGAGGGAAGTGCTTGAAATGCTTATTGGCTTGTAAGACGCAGTAGTAGGTGAGAGATTGATTTCTTTTGTTGGGGGATACCTATATAGATGTTCTAGGTATTTCATCCCCCCAAGCAGAGTTTCATACACGTTTATGGTTGAAGATACAGTATTGTTGTGCCATGTATTTCAGTCCCATGCAGTGAGGGGAATAGAAGGTTGCCAGCCAAGAGTTGTGCTGCCACCTGATATGTATATCTGGGGAAGCCAGGATAAGGTATTGGAGTGCTACCTGGTTGTAGAAGTAGTGAAGGTTGTATGGTAATATTGTATGTTATATGTCAATGATTATGTGCGTTTTTATGTATTAAATGTTCTATATGTTAGCTGGTTTTTGTTCTTGTCTTAGTGAGGTTTCTCAGAAAGCCAGAGAGAGTGGGTCACGGCTGTAGACAGGGTGACAGAAGATATTAATTCACTAAAAGGAGATTTAAGAGATCATTACAAACAAAGAGAGAGTGGGGGAGTCATGGTGGCTTGTGCAGGGTGTATACGCAAGTGTGGGAAACTCCTAGCAGGCAATTATTTATTGTTATTCTATTTTTTGTTAACTTCAATATTGTATTATTATGATGCTAGTGGAATGTATATTCTGATTCTGCCTGCCAGAATCTTATATACACATAGTTGGAGGGACAATTGTAACTTATATCACTATGAGTGGATATAATCTACAACTGTTTACCTTTTGGAAAATATAAATTATACTACATATGGTGGTCTACTCTACTAATATTGTTAGTACTACTCAATCTTATGATTATATTATTATACAATTTAGAATGTCTGAGCTGTTTGGTAGAGATGGCCTAATTAGGTTGTGTTTCTCCCAACATCTGTTTAGGGTGTGGCTATATGTGCTTCAGAGTTCATGAAATGGCGCCTAGCACTGTGGTCTCTATTTACAGGAAAGGCAACAAAAAAACACAAACCTGTGTTTGTGGTTTTCGTGTGCTTATAACGAAATCTCATCAATCCTACTCATTCCCATATTACATAGTGACTACTATTAATAAAAGAATATAAGGCAGTCAGGTACTCAAACACTCCTGTTGTTGAGGTGTTGTTGTGGCAGTTCACTAGGATAGAGTAAGTTGTCTATCGTGCGTGACGTATGTCGCAGATTCTCCAGGAGCCCTTGTTTCATGTATCTTTTTACATTCTGTGTGGACTACGTGACTGGCTCTTCCCTGTGGGGTGACGTCCAATAATATTTGCTAGCTCTATTTATGTCATAATAAATAGGGAGTCAAGCTATATTCCTGGTGTATTTAATTATATTCAGACCTTTTGAATACAATTTTATTAAGTTTAAACACTAGACTGAAGTTTTAAAAGAAATGAGAGTTAATATATTTACGTGGTGTTGATAACGTCACGCAATCCCATTCTCTAATTTCTAATGGGTAATTGTAGTATGTTAACATGTGTCGGATTTCCGACAAGAGAACGAAGCCAGTTTTGAAGTCACACCCCTTAATAGGTGCCGCTGGAACCCCTCTCCAAGATAAAGATGCGTAAAGGGCGATCTCCTAGGTAAATTGCAAGCAACCCAATGTCCATTGCTGGTCGACCGACGGTAGTGGGAGTGTTACTGCCGATGTCGGCTGTTGTTCTTTTATGGAGTGGTTGGGGACGCTGTCCACCTCCATGCACGTAACAGACTGGTGCAACATCCATCGTTTCTGGTTTAAACCCCCAACCAGCTCACTTATTACCTGACGTGAGATAGGTCACTTTCACATCAATACAGAGGCGGATAAGTCACTTTCACATCACTACTGAGGCGGGTAGGTCTCTCTCACATCACTACTGAAGCAGGTAGGTCACTCTCACATCACTACTGAGGCAGATAGGTCACTTTCACATCACTACTGAGGCGGGTAGGTCACTCTCACATCATTACAGAGGCGGGTAGGTCACTCTCACAAACCGTCTACCATGTTGACGTCAACAGGTGCGGCAGGTGTCGTGGTGCGTGACGGTGGTGGTGGTGAGCGACGACCTCGCCTTCCTCGCCGCCTTCGCCCAGTGGTCCCTCAAGGGCCGTCTCCTGGTGTGGTCGACGAGGCTCCTGGTCCTCACCGACGTCTCTCTGTTGAACCATCCAACCCTGAGTGGGATCTACTCCAAGATTAACGCCATGATGCTCGTCGTAAAAGTACTCCACAATTATAATGAGTAAGAAATACGAATGAAGCATTAACGCATCCTGTTACTAAGTTAATGAGTTCAAATAAATTAAATGCAATTCATACTGTGAATATTGAATTATGTTGCAAAATGTAATGGTAATTGATTTATTCCGATATATAGAATTTGAATGGAAAATCTTTTCCTACCAGTTAATTACCCTCAATTTTGAATAATTTTAAACTAAGGTTGTTAATTAATTATTAGAAAGTAATTCTCATTGACGCAAATATGTGAATGATGTCTTGTTATGTGGCCTTAATCAGAAAGTCTAGATAATTTAGTTTTAGCTTCAATAACTTAGTTCCATCAGGTATATTCACCATTGAAATTTACCAATTTTAATCTTCATAATTTTTTGGGAAGTGGATTCAAATAATAAAGAGGATTTACACATATCTGATTGCATGACTTCACTTCCAAACACTAATGAGGGATATCATTATTTTTAATTGTTGCTGTTAAACAGCATCCTTTGTCCTCCTAGTTTCACGCTGTACCCATGGACTCCAATACATTAAAATTTTCTCAACCAGTAGCCTCCTGAACCAACAATGAATTTGGCGGCACCGAGCTAGAACATAATCCAGATAAAACCTGTAATTCGAACACACTGAGTTGTAGGTAATGAAATTTTCAATCAAATGCTTCTATCAAATCTATATAAACATTAATGGTAATGTTCGTTTGTGCATAACCACTAATCTCCGAAAGTTCTTCTCCGATTGCTTTGAAATTTTGACACAAAGTTCCACTCGCATCCAGGAAAGTTTTTATATACATACTATATAGATGTCACGTCTGTGACGGTTAAAAAAAATCGCTTTTTCTGAAAAACTGGAGTTTTCATGTGAGGGAAAACTTCGAACCCTCTTTACCAATTTCTTTGAAATTTTGATACAACGTTGCATTCGAAAAGGTGCGTCTTTTTATATATCTTCTATATACATGCCTCACCTGTGACAGGAAAAAATATGTTTTTTTTTAAACAGCACCATCTGTTGGACTTAAGAGCAACCCTGCTATCGCTGTATCTATCGATGTAAACAACACAGAAATCATCGATAGATACAGCGATAGCAGGCGGCTTGATGTTTGCGAGGCACTACACATTAAAAAGTCAACACCAGCAATCAACAGCCAATTAATGCACAACTATATTCTACCCACCTCAAGACTCAGCTCCAATATAGAAGCATCAAGAAATATGGAACAATAGGCTTTCTACAATCACTTCCATTCAATACCCATTGTTTCGTGTTCTGTCTTGTGTTGATGAAATTAATACCCTATTAATACCACCTCACCCCATCCACCTCACTCAAATGTAGATATAAACAAATCGGAGATGTGTAAGTTCTATTCAGTTGTGTACGTGTAAACTAAAGTCTTTGAAAATGTAATAAGTTTTACGAAACGCGCTCAAGTGTCGCGTCAGACTAGAAATAAAAATGAATTTTGGAGAATTGATTTTTGAATTACCACCAACAGTGAAAAGAAATGTACGAAAGATCGAGAAAATTCGTGTTAGAATTATTAATCTTACTTTTTCGGTCATATTTAATAATATATGTCTACAGGAAAGACTGCTACCAAAATATGCTAATATATATATATATATATATATAAATATATATATATATATATATATATATATATATATATATATATATATATATATATATATATATATATATATATATATATATATATATATATATATATATGTCGTACCTAGTAGCCAGAACGCACTTCTCAGCCTACTATGCAAGGCCTGATTTGCCTAATAAGCCAAGTTTTCATGAATTAATTGTTTTTCGACTACCTAACCTACCTAACCTAACCTAACCTAACTTTTTCGGCCACCTAACCTAGTCTAACTTGTTAAGATAGGTTAGGTTAGGTTAGGTAGGGTTGGTTAGGTTCGGTCATATATCTACGTTAATTTTAACTCCAATAAAAAAAAATGACCTCATACACAATGAAATGGGTAGCTTTATCATTTCATAAGAAAAAAATTAGAGAAAATATAATAATTCAGGAAAACTTGGCTTATTAGGCAAATCGGGCCTTTCATAGTAGGCCGAGAATAAGGCCTAATAAGCCAAGTTTTCCTGAATTAATATATTTTCTCTAATTTTTTTCTTATGAAAAGATAATGCTACCCATTTCATTATGTATGAGGTAAAAAAAAAAATTATTTGAGTTAAAATTAACGTAGATATATGACCGAACCTAACCAACCCTACCTAACCTAACCTAACCTATCTTTATAGGTTAGGTTATGAAAACAACGAAAACAAAAAAAATTATTTGAGTTAAAATTAACGTAGATATATGACCGAACCTAACCAACCCTACCTAACCTAACCTAACCTATCTTTATAGGTTAGGTTATGAAAACAACGAAAAAGTTATGTTAGGTTAGGTTAGGTAGGTTAGGTAGTCGAAAAATAATTAATTCATGAAAACTTGGCTTATTAGGCAAATCGGGCCTTGCATAGTAGGCTGCGAAGTGCGTTCTGGCTACTAGGTACTACCTAACCTAACCTAACCTATCTTTATAGGTTAGGTTAGGTTAGGTAGCCGAAAAAGTTTGGTTAGGTTAGGTTAGGTAGGTTAGGTAGTCAAAAAATAATTAATTCATGAAAACGTGGCTTATTAGGCAAATCGGGCCTTGCATAGTAGGCTGCGAAGTGCGTTCTGGCTACTAGGTACGACATATATATATATATATATATATATATATATATATATATATATATATATATATATATATATATATATATATATATATATATATATATATATTTTTTTTTTTTTTTTTTTTTTTTTTTTTTTTTTTTTTTAAGTTTGTGAGGGTACCACCTCTGGTGCCAATGTGGGGACCCATGGCCTCGGAGAAGAAAATAAAAAGTATTCAGAGGAGACCTTGTGGTTTCTCATTGAACACTAATATTATCTTCTCTTACCACCCCCATTCTTTTGTATGTACACATATATATTAACTTTATTTGAACTTTGTTACAAAAAAGGAGTTACATATGGGTTACAAAGATGGTTGTCATAGGTTGTCGAGTTCCTCCAGCTCCTCAGATGGCGGGCAGGAACCCTGGATGCAGTGCGCATTCCCCTCTGTATCGCCACACTGAGGCGCTGGAAAAGAAAGCTTGCAGCTCTCGGGTCCCTTGTTGTTTCAATGAGCCTAGAACCCAGTTCCTTCAAAAAACTGGTAGCACTTTTACCCCAGGCGCCGAGTGTCTCAGAAGCAATGGGGACAAAATTGTAGTGGTGATCCAGTTCTCTATACTTACGGGATTTGGCTGCTTCCCTGTGGGTGGCAGCGCCACCTGGTTGTGCAACACTGAGGTTAATGTAGGTGTTAGCCAGGGTTGATACGCACATGTAGTCCCATACCAACTGCTTGCCATTCTTCCAGGGGTTCACTGTGATACCATCCGGGCGACCAATAAGAGCATCAGAGTTACGGGGCGTTAGGTAACGGGGCTCTCTTTCAGCTGGGCATCCAGCTGTGGTGAGGCTCCTCTTGATGATGTCGTTAACTTCACTGTGCCTCGAGTGCCATCCCCCTGTGCTTTGGCAGAGTAGGCCATGGTGGCCGTACCTGTCAGCCACCACCTCGCCGCAAATACACCTATATCTGGTGTGGATTGGGGCAGCAAGGCGGAGGGCCACAGCAATTCGGAGGGCGTGTGGTGTGAGACGCGTGCCAGTTGCCGACATTGGGGTTGCTAACAGGAAATCCCCTGCATGTGGTGCTGCTACTGCTGTGAGGCGAGCAATGTCGTGTTGTGTTGTTGCATCACCCAGGCACTCTGCAGCAACTTGGTCTACAATGGGACCATCCCAGTTGGATTGCTTGTGGGCTTTTGGGGATGGTGATTGAGGTGATTGGCCTGCACGAGGGGCCCACTCTGTGGCACAGCGTGTAAAATTGGGATCATGTACACCTGCCAGCTGATATAAGTGGGCAGGTAGAATTTCCTTCACAAGGTCGTCGGATGCTGATAAGGAGGACAGGAAGGCTGGAACAGCGATTTGCGTTGCTGTTCGAACTCCGAGGCCCCCAAGTCTTACGGAAAGAGAGGCTTGTTTCCACTGTAGGTCATCGAGAGAGAGATTAAGGGCTATTTCTAGCATTGATTTCAGTAACCGGTCATACTCACTTAGTTTTTGGCTATTGTAAGATGGTGAACACCTCAGAAAGTAGGTTAACCTGGGGAGGGACAGACATCTGGTGATGAGGTAGAGTGCATCATGAGCATCAATATCCTCAATCCTCCCATCCATCCTCTTAAGGTCGGCGATTTTCTTATCAAGGACCTCATCGATGGCTTTCAACCCCAGGGGAGCTCCTAGGAGTGTGCTGTCTTCAGGTTTAGTTTTATGGATATTTGGTAGAAGACCCTCTATTCTCTCTACGATGCCCTGGTTGGAACATATTATTTCACATTTAGAAGGGTTCAGTGTGAGGCCTAAAACTGCACCTTGCTCCTGGATTTTTCTGATGTCCTCCAGGAGGGAGTCTTGGGAACCAGCTAAGGTACCATCATCCAAGAACCAGATGTTAAGCTCGCTGGACAGGACCTCTGTGACTTGTTTGATGACTAAGCAGAAAAGGAGAGGAGCAAGGGGGTCACCCTGTTGGACGCCTTCTCGCGAGTCAATTTCATGTTCGCCAAAAAGTAGCTTAAGATCCATACTGTAGCATGAATGTACAAAAGGGTAGAGGGAAGGGAAATGAATATGAACCGCACGGAGTACAGCATCCCTCCTCACCAAATTGAAGGCATTTTTTAAATCTAGCTTGATAAGGGCCTTTTCGTCTGTATATATATATGTGTATATATATATATAAATATATATGTCTACAGGAAATATATATATATATATATATATATATATGTCGTACCTAGTAGCCAGAACTCACTTTTCAGCCTACTATTCAAGGCCCGATTTGCCTAATAAGCCAAGTTTTCCTGAATTAATATATTTACTATAATTTTTTTCTTATGAAATGATAAAGCAACCCTTTTCTCTATGTATGAGGTCAATTTTTTTTTATTGGAGTTAAAATTAACGTAGATATATGACCGAACCTAACCAACCCTACCTAGCCTAATCTAACCTATATTTATAGGTAAGGTTAGGTTAGGTAGCCAAAAAAAGCTAGGTTAGGTTAGGTTAGGTAGGTTAGGTAGACGAAAAAACAATAATTCATGAAAACTTGGCTTATTAGGCAAATTGGGCCTTGAATAGTAGGCTGAGAAGTGCGTTCTGGCTATTAGGTACGACATATATATATATATATATATATATATATATATATATATATATATATATATATACATATATATATATATATATATATATATATATATATATATATATATATATATATATATATGTCGTACCTAGTAGCCAGAACTCACTTCTCAGCCTACTATTCAAGGCCCGATTTGCCTAATAAGCCAAGTTTTCCTGAATTAATATATTTTTTCTAAGTTTTTTCTTATGAAATGATGAAGCTACCCATTTCATTATGAATGAGGTCAATTTTTTTTTATTGGAGTTAAAATTAACGTAGATATATGACTGAACCTAACCAACCCTACCTAACCTAACCTAACCTATCTTTATAGGTTAGGTTAGGTTAGGTAGCCGAAAAAGTTAGGTTAGGTTAGGTTAGGTAGGTTAGGTAGTCGAGAAACAAATAATTCATGAAAACTTGGCTTAATAGGCAAATTTGGCCTTGCATAGTAGGCTGAGAAGTGCGTTCTGGCTACTAGGTACGACATATATATATATATATATATATATATATATATATATATATATATATATATATATATATATATATATGTCGTACCTAGTAGCCAGAACGCACTTCTCAGCCTACTATGCAAGGCCCGATTTGCCTAATAAGCCGAGTTTTCATGAATTAATTGTTTTTCGACATCCTAACCTACCTAACCTAACCTAACCTAACTTTTTCGGCTACCTAACCTAACCTAACCTATAAAGATATGTTAGGTTAGGTTAGGTAGGGTTGGTTAGGTTCGGTCCTATATCTACGTTAATTTTAACTCCGATAAAAAAAAATTGACCTCATACATAATGGAATGGGTAGCTTTATCATTTCATAAGAAAAAAATTAGAGAAAATATATTAATTCAGGAAAACTTGGCTTATTAGGCAAATTGGGCCTTGCATATTAGGCTGAGAAGTGCGTTCTGGCTATTAGGTACGACATATATATATATATATATATATATATATATGTCGTACCTAGTAGCCAGAACTCACTTCTCAGCCTACTATGCAAGGCCCGATTTGCCTAATAAGCCAAGTTTTCATGAATTAATGTTTTTTCGTCTACCTAACCTACCTAACCTAACCTAACCTAGCTTTTTTTGGCTACCTAACCTAACCTTACCTATATATATAGGTTAGGTTAGGTTAGGTAGGGTTGGTTAGGTTCGGTCATATATCTACGTTAATTTTAACTCCAATAAAAAAAATTGACCTCATACAAAGTGAAAAGGGTAGCTTTATCATTTCATAAGAAAACAATTATAGTAAATATATTAATTCAGGAAAACTTGGCTTATTAGGCAAATCGGGCCTTGAATAGTAGGCTGAGAAGTGAGTTCTGGCTACTAGGTACGACATATATATATATATATATATATATATATATATATATATATATATATATATATATATATATATATATATATATATATATATATATATATATATATATATGTCGTACCTAGTAGCCAGAACGCACTTCTCAGCCTACTATGCAAGGCCCGATTTGCCTAATAAGCCAAGTTTTCATGAATTAATGTTTTTTCGACTACCTAACCTACCTAACCTGACCTAACCTAACTTTTTCTGCTACCTAACCGAACCTAACCTATAAAGATAGGTTAGGTTAGGTTAGGTAGGGTTGGTTAGGTTCGGTCATATATCTACGTTAATTTTAACTCTAATAAAAAAAATTGACCTCATACATAATGAAATGGGTAGCTTTATCATTTCATAAGAAAAAAATTAGAGAAAATATATTAATTCAGGAAAACTTGGCTTATTAGGCAAATCGGGCCTTGCATAATAGGCTGAGAAGTGCGTTCTGGCTATTAGGTACGACATATATATATATATATATATATATATATATATATATATATATGTCGTACCTAGTAGATATAACGCACTTCTCAGCCTACTATGCAATGCCCGATTTGCCTAATAAGCCAAGTTTTCATGAATTAATGTTTTTTCGACTACCTAACCTACCTAACATAACTTTTTCGGCTACCTAACCTAATCTAACCTATAAAGATAGGTTAGGTTAGGTTAGGTAGGGTTGGTTAGGTTCGGTCATATATCAACGTTAATTTTAACTCCAATAAAAAAAAATTGACCTCATACATAATGAAATGGATAGCTTTATCATTTCATAAGAAAAAAATTAGAGAAAATATATTAATTCGGGAAAACTTGGCTTATTATTCAAATCGGGCCTTGCATAGTAGGCCGAGAAGTGCGTTCTGGCTACTAGGTAGTCGATTATTTTCACCGCGAATTCCCTGGGGTCAGGTCCCGGGTCACCACGCGGGCCCAGCTTCCCATTCTCTTTTGTCGATAAACCACTCTGGATAATTCTTGCAACCAGCCTAGTTTGTTACAACCCCCCTGCACAAGCATTTAGTAATCCTTGTTAATTTGTTAAAAATCACGAGGTTTAGTATCCAAACCCACAATTCAACTCATGTCACAAACAAAAGCTAACCTAACTAATAAAATTTGACTAAAATTTGACAAATATTTTAGTGTCCAACATCAACATGTTTAAATTCATAAATTTCTCAGCTGTCAACTGACAGCAATCCTCCAACATCAGGAAACATACATCCTATCCTTACTGACATAGCTAAATAACATGTCCCTACTCTACCATCAAAGACTAGCTATTAAACTCTCTTGGCTCTTCACTAGCCAAGTTCATGTGTCCTCTAGAGCCGGCCACACCGTGCTCAAACATAAACATTAAAGTTATATCTTCAGACTGAAGATTCAGTCATCCGGGAGCGTACTACGGAACTATCAAGTTCACATCCGTGTACTACCCACTCCCCACTCAATGTCAACCTTGACATGCTAAGGAACACACCTAACGTTTATTACATGTATCTAAAAATATAAACAAAAACAAATTCCTATACTATATCACAGGTTTCAGCTGACTGTACAGCCAAGTGTCCGCACTCACTGTAAGAGTGTCAATGTTTATATTGGTCCGCCTCTCCTGTGTTCAAACATTCTGCAAAAGTATCACAACATAATTTTCCATAACCGTTTGTTCAGGGCTGAGACAATTACACAGGGGCTTCGATGTTAATCAATGACCAATTTATAAAGTAAAATTTTCATATATTATACCAGAATTATTTTAAATCTGTTTTTCAACATTTAAAAAGTATTGTGATTCTAACTCTGTTTTTCAACATTTAAACAAAAGTGTCCAGATATTCTTTACACAGATGTTCAGAGCCACTTTGTTGTTTGTATCTATTGTTCATATTGAGTAATCGAGAAAAAAAATCGATGCTGCTGGATGCTGAATGTAGTCGCTGACGATGACGGTGTCGATCTTGCTTCTTCCCATGTGTAGACATCAATACCTGGTCCTCTTGTACTCCCATCCGGTACTCCTGAATGACGACAGAGTGTAGTAGAGCGGAGTGCCAAGTGACAGCTGTAGAATACTGTTACTTCGGCCATTAATCTTGCTCTCGACAGTCCACACGCCTTCATATCAATCACAGTTAACACGGCAGTCTTGATGTTAAACTTGACGTCGCAGATGACCACAGCAGAGCAGGACTGGATGTACCAACAGTGTCTCGTAGCAGGAGTGATGTTAGAGGGTCGTAGAGGCGGGTTGCTTGTTTGCAGAACAGGTGAATCTCGTCTTCCATCATTGCTCACGTCATCTCCGGCGTTTCTTGATGTCACCAGGTTACTAGGCCGTAAACACCAACTGTGTATACCCTCGTGCCGCCGACTTTAGGCCAAAGGCGACAATTTTGCGACCTTCTATTGGCGAGTCCCGGTACTCTGTAGGGAGACCGTGCCTTCCACCTGTGACCGCCTTAGTTCTGCTTTCTTGTTACTTCAGATGACGTAATCATTAATTTTCCGGCGAAATTCTTGAGTACTGCTACGTGCTTTCCATTTCTTGACCACTCCTCCAACACTGCTGGAATGGCTGCAGTCTTGATGACGCAGCAGGTGGGTAGTGGTGATCTCGAGACAGCTACCCCGGCGTTGTATGGCACCTCCGGTGACTGCTATAATGTGGACAGCTCGCTGGCCCTGACAACCTCGTTAGTGACGTGAGGCGCCGGCCGGGTGACTCTTGGACAGTCACTCATCCCCAAAGTAACTGATGTATGAGTTACTGGGTCTGGTGGGGGGAGGTCTTTGTGTAACGTGCCTCCCCCCTCGGTCTTTACAGACAAGGGTTCACGTGTGGCTGGAACAACTGGGTCGGTGTACCAATCAGACCTGGGAACAGACAGACACAACACAGCGGAAGAATAGATATTCTCTGGGTTTGGTGGAGGTGGAACCCCAGAGCACGGTAAAAGTTGCTACCTGAGTCAAGTATAGAGATTGCTCACCTCATTGCCTTCACAGGAAAATCTAATGAATACTAAATTATACTAACCAAGGAAGTTACTTTACTGTATAGCGCGAGATCTCGTCACCATAGGGTGGCGAGACTGCACCTGACTACTGATGAGTGACGACAGAGGGTCATCCTCATCCCCTGACTCGTCGGTGAAGCCATGAGTCAGCACTGCTGAGTCAGGAACTAGACCCGCTGAAGGCAGTTCTAATTCCTCTCTAGCATGACAATGTTTCAATTTATTCACATGAATTGTCCTTTCCACCTGGTCCTCGAACACTCCTTTTATAACAAGATTAACCGGCCCCGCCCTTTTAATTACTCTATATGGTCCTCGCCACCTCGGAGCTAGTTTCCTGCTCTGATTGGCGGGCGCAGCCTCATTCACTCTCAATACGAGGCTTCCTTCCGTCAACTCTGACTCCGACTGACCCTGGCAGTCTCCGTGGTGTAGTGGTAAGACACTCGCCTGGCGTTCCGCGAGCGCTATGTCATGGGTTCGTATCCTGGCCGTGGAGGATTTACTGGGCGCAATTCTTTAACTGTAGCCTCTGTTTAACGCAACAGTAAAATGTGTACTTGGATGAAAAAACGATTCTTCGCGGCAGGGGATCGTATTCCAGGGACCTTAGGATTAAGGACTTGCCCGAAACGCTACGCGTACTAGTGGCTGTACAAGAATGTAGCAACTCTTGTATATATCTCAAAAAAAAAAAAAAAAAAAAAAAAAACTCAAGAGGGCGCACTTTCTTGTCATAAAAATGAGCATACCGAGTCCGTGCCTTCTTGGACGCTTCAGCTGCAATATTCCATGCATTTCCCATTTTTCCAAGGACCTCTGAAGGATAGTCCTCCCCGTATGCAACATTATGTCTGTTAAGCAGACCTGAGGGGAAATTGCATGAATTACCAGTAAACAAATGAAGTGGTTGGGTGTTAATTGATTGGTGGATGGCAGTATTCAAGGCGAACTGAACATAGGGTAGGTGTTCATCCCTGGTGTTTGCGTCTTGTTCAGCAAGGATTGCAAGCATATCCTTGACTGAACGATTAGTCCGTTCCGTCATTCCGTTTGCTTGTGGGTGGTAGGCTGCTGTAAAAGCCGAAGTTGTCTCTAAAATCTTACACACTTCTCTAAATATATTCCTATTGAATTCTTGACCCTGGTCAGAGACTAAAACTTTAGGAGGTCCGAATACAGTAACGAACCTATGCAAGAACGCATCTGCAACCGTACGAGAATCCTTCTGAGGTAATGCAACTTGTGTAGTGTACCTAGACAGATGGTCAACTAGCACCAACACGTATCTGTTACCTGAATGACTGTGATGTAAATCAATCAAACCGGCCCCCACACGATCTAACGGTTCACGAATTTCAGGAAATTCCTGAAGTGGGGCTTGTACCTTAATGGTGCCTTTCCTCCTCTGGCAACGAGGGCACGACTTCACGAAATTGATTACCTCAGAAAGTAATCCTGGAAAATAAAATAGAGACTTTGCTTTTAAGTGCGTTTTGAAGATCCCCGGATGCCCTGCAATTTTTGAAGCATGCGCAAGTTTTAATGCTGATGACCGCAACGCGTCCGGAATAACTAGTTTAAATACTGCCCTATCATTCTGGCTATTAACATAATACAGGACGCCCTGTTTCATTTCAAAATCATGAATAGGTAACTTCTTTTTCTTCTTCGGGTATTTTCCTCCTTCTAAATACTCAATAATCTCTTTCCATCTAGGCTCGCTCATCTGGTATTCTCTCATTTTATCTGATGGAATGGTTTCAATATTTTCCTTAACTTGAACTTCCGCTAAATTTCTACTTAACGTATCTGGCACAACATGGGCTGGACCAGGCTTGTACAAAATCTGGAATGAGTGGGCCGAAAGTTCGTGAGACCAGCGTGACATTCGTGGGCATTTCGTTCGATTTTTAAATATGTGTGTTAATGCTCTATGGTCTGTGTAGATTACAAAATTCCGCTGAAATAGGTAAGGCTCGAAATACCTAACTGATTCTACCACTGCCAGTGCCTCCCGATCCGTAGCTGAATAACGAACTTCAAGTCCCTTGACCTTCCTACTGAAATAGGCTACCGGATGGGGTAAATTATCTGCGTCTCGCTGAATTAAGCACCCGCCAATAGCAATACCGCTGGCGTCAGTGTGCACTTCCCACTCTTTCTCAAAATCAGGAATAGCCAATACCGGTGTCGTGATTAGTTGGTCAAACTAAATGTCATAGGGAAACGAGGGACATTACAGCTGAATTGAAAATGAACGTAAACAGATTGATTGAAACTGTGAACACCAAGAAATCCGGACTCCACCTGCCATATGTTATCGGGGAATACAAACCTGCTTATGTATATGGAAATGACAAGACCCACAAGCCTGGAAACCCACTTTGGTGAATCATCAGCGAGAAACCCACACCCACATTCAGACTTGCTAAGCGACTTAACTGCCAGCTGACTTCTTATGTACTTTAAGCTTATGTGCTTTAAGCCTGGAGTCTCCAAAGGAATTTGTTGACTTACTGCAGGGAGCACGGGCCACAGGAATAAGAGCCTCTCTGGATGTGGAGTCGTTGTTCACCAACGTGCCTGTGGACTAAGCAATCAGGATGATGATGGGACAGAGTGTATCATGATCCGGCTTGACTAGACCACACATTAGAAGATGAAGGGACGACGACGTTTCGGTCCGTCCTGGACCATTCTCAATTCGACTTGAGAATGGTCCAGGACGGACCAAAACGTCGTCGTCCCTTCATCTTCTAATGTGTGGTCTGGTCAACATACTTTAGCCACGTTATTGTGACTCATCGCCTGTATATGATCCGGCTTGCACCCTTTTAGAGATACCATAGGGCATACAGAGGAAGTTACTCAAAGCCTGCACCAAAGAGGCACCCTTCTCGAGTCCCGTTGGGCATAGAAAGGCAAGTAGATAAGGTTGCCATGGGTTGCCATGCCCTAGGTGTCCTGTTTGCGAACTTATACACGGGTACCATAGAGCAGAGGGTCTTTGATGACATGGACGGGACATCAAACCCGCAATATACTGCACGTACGTTGATGACATTTTTATGCAGGTACCTGATGTCAGAAGTTTGCAGCAGCTTAAGTAGGTATTTTAGTAAAATTCGGTGTTAAATTTCACTTACGAGACAGAGTGATGGGAAGCTGCCCATTCTAGATGTAACAGTCACGGAACGAAATGATGGCTTCCACAATGCAGTCTACAGTACGGAAACGAACACAAGAATGTTCCTTAATGCCAATAGTGACTGCCCAGAGAAGTACAAAAGGAGTGTTGTCAATGCTTTTGTCGACCAGGCTCTCACTCATAGCTCTGGTTGGAAGCAGGTCGGTAAAGAACTCTGTAGGGTACGGCACACAGTGTAAACAATGAAATCAAAATAACGAAAAGTGCACATCAGATTGATTCACGATGCTGGTTTAATGTGGATATCAAGTTCCATTGTTTGTCTTAGATATATTTAATTATAAAAAAAACATTATTTGTTTTTTTAATTGTTAATACAAGTACCATCATATGCAAGACTGCTTGCAAATTTAACATATGTTTTGTCAATTATAATGTCCTAAACCAAGACAAAAAAATTATGTTTATAAAATACATTCATAAATGAGGTTTAATTAAAATATATCATCAGGTACTTCCCTAATAAATGTAGTATAAAAAATTTGCAGAAAGCATTAATAAGCCATCTTCCTGATAATATAGTACTTTTTTATAACTATGTGGACAATTTGTACAAATATCGACGACAAGGACAAATAGAAAGTAAAATTTGGAACTATTCACTTTAGTCCAGAAAAATAAAGGTAAATTCATACTTAAAAGTTCCTTGGTCTAGTATAGGACATATGTGTACTAAACTAGGCCTTATATAGCATGTCCTATCTGTTAATATTGTTGAAACATACATATGGACATGAACAATAAAATAAAGCATATATAATGTTTGAACTCGCCAATTAAAAAACTATATATTTTTTGAAAAATCATCGTAATTTCATTTGTTGGGACAATAGTAAATTACAAACGTCTTGCAAATCCATCGTCAACACAAATACAATTGACTCGTTTAATAAAAAAGAAATGTAATAATATTTTCATATTTTAGGAAACTGTGAGTTAAGTCACTAAACTTCACTAACGATTATTCACAGGTGCAGTGTGTACATGCTGGTGCCATACAGTCCCCAGGGAGCCCAGGCGCTGAAGGTGGCCTCCTGGACGCCCCACCGAGGCCTCACCCTCACCTCCAGCCTCCCTCTCTTCCCTGACAAGTTCTCTAAGTACATAATAATATACTGAGCAATGATGAAACTACCACTAATCATCTAGAGTGAATCTGGCCCTAGCTTCGGTAGGAGACAGACGTGTTGCCTCGGTGCTCTGGCAGTTGGTGTTGTTTACCAGTTCCGCCAGTTGGGGGTAGGTGTGTCTCTGCCCGCCTGTGCTGACGTGGCGTTACGATGGGGGTCCCTCTCCCCCCTGTCGTCCGGGCTCAGTCTGTGGGACTTGAATTCTCTGTGCGGGCCGGTTACCCGGAGATTTTGCTGGCTTGTGATATGCTCTCTGTCCCTGTGTTTGAGATTTATAGGGTCGAGTTGGTAACGGCCCGTAGGGCGAGTGTGATGTTCACAGAGGAGGTGGCGTATCGCGATTTTCTCCGGCGATACGAGGGGCGGACATTACCCATGCCAGATGGCGCGGGCACTGTTACCCTCTCTGATAGAAGTGGTGCACTTACTTACGTCAGTGTGCATGGGGCTCCCTTGGAGTTTCCGGAGGGTCTGCTACGGCGGTATTTCGGCCGGTTTGGCGCAGTAGTTAGTGTGAGGGTGAACGTGGTGTCTTCCAGTCCTCTTAAGGGTGTGAGGACTAACATTCGCACCCTGGGCACGAGACTCCGGGCGGATATTCCGTCCTCTGTGCACCTTATGGGGTACAACGTTCGGGTGTTTTACGCCCGCCAGCCGCAGACGTGTTATCGTTGTGGTCTTTTGGGCCATCAGGCTGCTGCCTGTTCTGCGCCTGCCGTTGCACCAGTGAATCTTTTCAGTGAGGAGGATTTTCCGCAGCTTCCTGTGGGGGATGTTTCGGTGGATTTGGACGTCTTTTCGGCTGTGGAGGTGCCCTCTGTAACAGCTGTTGCTCCGCCTGTTGCCCCCCTGTTGTTGTCGCCTCTCCTCCGGTCGTTGTGTCCTCACCTAATGCTCAGCCTGTTCCGGCTGGTGTCCCTGAGCCTCTGCCGTCTGCTCGGGCCCCTCATCTTCCAGTTCTTCCTATGCTGCGTCTGTCCTGGTCCCTGCACCCTCGCCGTCTGTGCTGGGTGATGGGGTGGCTGCGGAGCCTCCTGCTGTGTGTGGTCCGGTTCCCCCTGTGGTAGAGGCTGCTGCCGTTCTGCGTCAGGCATCGGTTCGTCCGGCTAGTGGTGCCCGTGCCTCTGGATCTGCTTCCGGCTCTGACGATATCCGGCCAGAGCCCAAACGTTCCAGGCGTTCGTCTACGGCCTGGGCTGATGTTGGGGACTTTAGTGACTGTGGGTCTTCAAGTGTTGACGGCGTGGATCCGACTGAGTCGTTGTCTCCGCGGTTGGTGGTGGCGTAGGTTCATGTGCCTGCTGGTGCTGATGCCCGTGTCTCAGGTGTGTCTTCTGTTTCTTCCTCGCCCGGGGGCTCTCCGCGGTGGGGTGTGGTGGCTTCCGCCTCCAGGGATGGTGCGGATGCTGGTGCTGGGCGTGGCCTGGTGGTGACTTTACGTAAGGATACGCACCGCCATGATTCCTTGCAGTCGTCTGGTGGTGTGCCCATTGCCGCTGGTGCCCCTGTGGTGGTGCCCTCTGTTGAGCCCTCTGTCGAGCCCCTCCTGCGGTGTTGTGCATTGAGGACCTGGAGGACCGGGTTTCCGAGTTCCTGCTGCTTGAACGGCCGGAGGACTTTTCTGGTGGGCAGGTTCCGGGTGTATGGGATCGGGTGGCGGCTACTGGCGTCTGGAGGGACACCGTGTGGGTTCCACGTCTGCGGGTGTTTGTTTCCAAGGTTCCGGTTCACATGGCGCCCCTGTGTTAGGTCACGCCCCCTGGACAACGTGGCTGCTTTGGGAGGCTTTCAATGTGCGCTTTCAACCGGATATGTTCCAGGCAAATATGTACGCTGATTTCATGTTACTGTAATTGTTGTTTTTGTTGGTATTCTTGGCTTGTTGGGTGCTGTGCGAAGTGTCTTGTTATGTTTCTTGATGTACTTTATGTTGTGTTTTCTTCTCGGTCCTTCGGGCCAGTGCATGTATGTTGTTGTGTTTGTACCTGTTTTGTTTTCTGGTTTGCGTGGTTTGCTTGTTAATTATTATTGTTTATTTTGACCTCCCCCTTTGTTTGTTACGGGGCGGAAGGTTTGGTGTGAGTGTTTTTATTCCTGTATTGTTTCTGTGCTGCACGTTTGACATGGTGTTTTCATATTGCTTTACCTGTTGTACGTGTTTGTTCTTTATGTTATGTTTGGAATGTATTGTGATTGTCCTGTTATGTTTCCTGTTATGCCTCTTGATGTATGTTTTGTTTTGTGATGTTACTGTGATTGCTAGTTTGCCATTGTATTATGTTTTGTGCCTTGATGTATGCTGTATTTTTCTATGCATTTATCGTTTTTGTGTTTTGTTGTGCTATGCTGTCGGCCCTTCTGGCCGGTGGTCTATTGTTTTATTTTGTTCTGTTCTGTATTCTGTGTTGTTTTTATTGTGTTTAAACTGCATGCTTTGCATGTAAAAATAAAAACAAAAAACTAAAAAAAACTAATCATCTAGCTCCAAACCGCAGATATATTAATACATTAAACCACATTTTATTTAAGTAATTAATACTTGGACTCTAACTGTACAGACTAGACTGTACAGATTAGACTATAGGTTTTTCCGAAAAGCTTTGGATAATAGTGGCTTCATTAGTATGTGAATCTCCGGTCCCTACAATTATATATTATGCCTATACTCTTTGTATACACATTGTTTGGAATAAAAAGTTATTGGTATTATTATTAAAAAATAAACAGGAAACTATGTGGCACTCACTTGAATCATTACAGTTGTTATACTAACTATTCTTTCTTCTAAATACATGTTAATAGGGCCTTTAGCTCCTAATTTTTCACCAGAACTGCAATAGTAAACAGGAAGTAAATACGTTGTTGATCATGTTGGTGGTGGAGGGACGGGTTGATGAGGGTCCTCGGTAGTACAGTCCTACTGTCCTCAGACCAAGTTCATTCAATCCAGTGATCGACCACAAAGACAGTTTCAAAAATTTTAACATGGCGTTTATTCAAAATAGGATTTGTTTTTAATATATATTTATATTAGCATACTGTGCACATTTAGGCATTGGTTAGGTTAGGTTAAGTTAGGTATTTAGGTTCTGTTGGCAATTATTTGTATTTGTAGTAAGTGGGCAACCCGTCCTCATACCAAGTCCATTTCATCCAGCGATCGACCCTAAATACGCATTCATCAATTTTAATATGCAGTTCATTCAAAACAGTAACTGTATCAAATATAAATTAATATTATTTTATATTGGCATATTGTACATATTTTGGCACTTGTTATCTTAGGTTAGATGTTTAGGTTCTGTTGGCGATTATTTGTATTTATAGTATGTGGGTGAAGCATTTACAGTGTTATGATTCGAACAAAATTCGTCAGTGAAGCACTTGGTCCGGAAGTGTTCAAACGTCATATGTTGTGAGTCGTGTGTAAACCAGTTTTCATTCATAAACAGGAGGTTTGGCGGAGGCATGAAATGTATCCGACAATTTAAGTCTTTGTTTAGAGGACTTGCTGATGTTGGTGAAGCATTTACCAACCCAACCTCGACTCAAGTCCATTACATCCAGCGGTTGAACCTACAGACGCATTCATAAATTTTAACATGCTGTTCATTCAAAACGGGAATTTTCTCAAATACAAATAAATGTTATAATATATTAGCATATTGTGCATATATAGGTATAGGTTAGGTTAGGTTAGGTGTTTAGATTCTGTTGGCGATTATTTATATTTGTAGTACGTGGGTGTAGCATTTACAGCGTTGTGGTTCGCTGTAAAAATTCGTCAGCGAAGCATTTGTTATGGAAGTGTTCGAACTAAATCAGTTGTAAGTCGTGTGTAAACCGTTTTTCATTCATAAACATGGGATTTGGCGGGTACATGAAATCACTTTTGGGTCTTTGTTTGGAAGACTGGCTGTTGTTTGGAGAACGGGCTGGCATTTACAGCGTTGTGGTTCGATCAAAAATTTTCAGCAAAGCATTGTTCAAGAAGTGTTCGAACGTAATCAGTTGTGAGTCATGTGGTAACCGTTTTTCATTCATTAACAAGGGTGTTGGAAGGCACATGGAATCACTTTTGGCCTTTGTTTATGAGGACGGGATGTAGAGCCGGGTTCGTTCTCGACTCACAATCGAGAATTCCGCATTTGAATTTAGGGAAGGACAGAAATGGTTGGGCGATTCCTATCACCTAATGCCCTGTCGACCTAGCTATAAATATGTTCTCAGGAGTTAGTCAGTTTGTTGGGTTGCATCCTTTGAAGGGTCTATAAATCAACCCTTAGGGGGGACCTTGATATAAGCTTAACATGTTCTGTGTGTATACACTGGCTGCCTGTCCCCCAACACAATAAAATATTATTATGAATTATATCTTTTGTGCAGAGAAATAATGATCAAAAACTAAAATCATCTTGGGTCACAGTTGTTTATTTTTTAAATATAATAGTTTTGTCATGAAGGGCGTTCTACAATTATGGCTGACAAAATAACGGTTATAGTTACCACACTTCTTCACTAATATTCAGTGTCTGGTGAGTGGAGTGAGAGCGTCCGATGTATCTGATTCGATGCTCGGCCGCCAGTTGGGGTGGACGTCCCTTGGTGTTGCCTCCCAGTTGCCAGCTGGTGCGGGGAAGTGGTGGTTGGGGGTTGCTACTCTGGCCCGTTGTCATGTCACAGAAAATGGTACCATCCGTTTTCTATGTGCGGCGATTCAGACGCGAAGGGAGGTAAACAAGAGCGTATAGGACGCCCGCCAAGCTTGGTAGCTACTAGTCATGTAATCGTTTATAAGTACTAAAGTCAGTAACCAAGCAATGGCCTTATATCAACCCTACAACCAAGACTTCCTCAGTAACACACAACACCACATTGGCGACGAGAATGAACTGTGAACGTAGGTATTTGTTCAACTTAAACCACAAGGAGAGCATGCTGTCTCGCCTCCGGAGGAGGAGGGAAGTTGTGCTGTCTGTGAGCACCATACCCGATGCTGCGTGCTAACCAATGCTGTGTGCTAACCGATGCTGTGTGCTAACCAATGCTATGTGCTAACCAATGCTATGTGGTACCCCAAGCTGTGTTGACTGAAGCTGAGTACTGAGGAATCTGCCGACGCTGTGTACGAAACGACGCTTTGATGCTGTATACAAAACCCGATGTTTTGTGTACGAAACGCGCTCTGTGCTACAATTCTTCACGCTGTGAACAGACTGCTGTGCTAACTGCTGTACCAACTGCTGCCAACTGCTAACTACTGCTGTACCAATTGCTGACAACTGCTGTGCTGCTGTGAGTAGGAACAACACATGTACACAAGGGCTAGGTAAGAAGTCAGTTGCTGCTGTATTGTGATCTGCTGTGAACTTTTGCATTAAAATGCTTGTGTGCTTTGCAAAATTAAAGTAATTACAGTGAGTTCTTACCTAACACATACAGTGCAGTAAGTGTTTAGTATTCTGAGGAACATTTAAGTGATAAGTTTACATTTATACAGTAAAAATGGCAAGTATACCTCAGTTTCCTGCATTCGATCCAGACTGTGACCAAACAAACCTGTCACAGAGGTGGGTCTAATGGCTTAAAAGGTTTGAAAATTTGTTGATAGTTTCTGACATCAAAAGTGCTGAAAGAAAGCATGCCTTTCTACTTTATTATGCAGGTGATAGAGTTTGTGACATCTTTGACACACTAAAAGACACTGGTGGTGCCAAAGATTATGACATTCCCAAAGCCAAATTAACTGAGCACTTCAAACCAAGACAAAATACTGCCATGGAAATTATGCATTTCAGGAGAGCAAAACAACTCTCTAATGAAACTGTGGATCAATACCACACACGTCTGCAGGGTGTAGCAGCCCATTGTGAGTTTGCTGATGTTGACAAAGAAATCAAACAGCAAATAATTGAAACATGCACATCTACACGTCTCCATCGAAGAGCTCTAGAACGTTATGATGATGACAGTTCTCTTACCAAGATATTGGATATGGCTCGTCGAATGGAAGATGCTGCACGTGATGCTCGTGTCATGGAGTGCAGTGCCAACAACAGCTCTGCCACTGTTACTATCAGTGATGAGGTACTTAAGGTTCAGGGAGGATACCGTGATCATAGAAGATATCATGCCAAGCCTAACAGTAAATCGAGCCGAGAATCACATCACAACTGGGGTCAAGGAACAAGACGACCAGTTAGTCACAACGACCCACATTGGAAGGTGTCAACAATAAATGTTACAATTGTGGAGGAGACTACCCACACCAAGATAATGTTTGTAAGGTAAGAAGTGCTATGAGTGTGGAAAACTAAAACTAGGTCATTTTGGTGCTATGTGTCGTTCCGCACTAAAGTAACCACAGTCAATGAATAAAAGCACTGTACGAGGATCAGGTCAGAGGGGTCGAGGTGGTAAACACAATCTTGCACCTCATATCCAAAATGTTAATAATGTACAAGACAACATGTCATTACAACCAGTCTCAGATGACAGTGAATGTGAGTACATTTATGGAGTACAAGCAATCACAGAATGGAATGACCTTCCAAACAACCCAGAGACTATAGTATCCATCGCTGGTATTTGTCTCAAAGTTCTTATTGACACTGGATCAAACATTGACACCATTGCTGAGTGCCACTATGAAAAATTTAAAAAACATTTCCCAAAGCTTGAAAACTACAATGGCAAAGCAACTGCCTATGCTTCAAAGGTAGCCTTGCCAGTGATTGGAACTTTCACTGCAGAGATTAAGTCAAAGAATGCAATGCTCACTACTACATTCCATGTTGTTAGGAATGCAAAGGAGTCTCTACTCAGTTACAAGACTTCAACTAAATTGGGGCTACTTCAACTTTCTAATGCTGTAGCAGTGGAATCGGCAAACAGTGTTGATGGTATTGTTGCTGAATTTTTTGATCGATTTGAACCAATGGATTGTTATACTGATAGCAAACTTCATCTGCACATCAACCCAGATGTAATTCAAGTTGCCGAGGAATATGTACACTCTGTAACCTGTGATGCAGTCCCTAAGGCTCTCACTTTTGATGAAATCCGTACTGCAACCCTAGAGGACCCAACTCTGCAAGCAACAGTGGATACATTGACTAAGAAAAAGTTTCCACGCATCCCACCCTCAGGAGTTGACCAAGATGCATTCAAAGCACTTGAACGCATCCAGACAGAATTAAGTGTTACGCAACAACGTGACACCGTGCTGCGAGGTACTCATATTGTCATTCCAGCTGTTCTCCAGCAACGTGCTCTGAAGCTTGCACATCAAGGACACTAAGGACTTGTTAGGACCAAACAGCTGCTACGAGAAAAGGTGTGGTTTCCTGGCATTGATCGTCAAGCAAAGGACATGCATGATGCCTGTGTCCCTTGCCAAGCTGCAGTGGATACTTCACACCAACACCTCTACAACCTTCACAACTACCTGCTGCACTATGGACGGAAGTATCGATGGACTTCTGTGGACCGCTACCAACTGGAGAGTACTTGATGGTAGTCATTGATGATCACTCACGTTATCCAGAAGTAGAAATCATCACTTCCACATCTTCAAAGGCTGTCATCCCGAAGCTCGACAAGATCTTTTCAAACTTTGGCATCCCTGAAGTTGTCAAGACGGACAATGAACCGCCATTCAATGGACAAGACTTCGTCAACTTTGCTGAACATATTGGATTCAAACACCGCCGTGTGATGCCACTACATCCTCAAGCAAATGGAGAAATTGAAAGATTCATGCAACCTCTCATGAAACCGGTACGCTGTGCTCATGCCGAAGGACGATCCTGGAAACAAGCTATGTATGCTTTTCTCAGGAACTACCGTGCAACACCGAATGGAACACTGAGCAAGTCGCCTGGCGAACTTTTATTTGGACGTCCCATGAGAATCGCACTACCTGTTATGCCAGCCTAGGTAACGGATAAACGTCTTGCTCAGAACGATGCACTAGCCAAGGGCAAAATGAAAATTGCTCACGATCAACGTGCGAAGTAACAATTCATAAAGGTTGGAGACACTGTTTTAGTTAAAAAGAAAAAAGAGGGAAAGCTTGATATGCCGTATGATACAAAACCATATAAAGTGATTAGTGAAAAAGGAACTATGGTAACAGCGAGTAATAGAGATCATAGTATAACACGTAATATGGCTTATTTCAAAGTGATTCCAACTAGTGTAGAAAATGATGAAGTGCAAAGTCGTACAAACGAAAAAGAAAAAATGAATTATAACCCGACAAACAATTCATCAAGGGATATTATTGTATTTGGGGACTCTCGTCCTAAACGTCATGTTAAACGCCCTACACGATTTTATGATTAATTGTGTTCCTATGTAATGCAAAGTATTTATTATTATGTTAAACTAAATTTAATATTGTTTGAATAATGCAGATCTCTCATTCAATATTTTGTAACTTTGTATTACAGTTTCTTTCATGTTTGTTTAACATTGCTTATGTATTTTTAACATTGAAATCTTTTGTGGTAAAGATTAAGTTGTTTAAATTCTTTGTGTGCTTAATTAATGTTAAATGTATGCAATATCTGTTGATATGTTAATAACTTACTTTGTGTCAATAACTTTGCTTTGTGCTACAAGCATGGTAGACATCCTGTATTCATTCTTTTTAAAGAAAAGGAGGGATGTCATGTTCACAGAAAATGATACCATCCGTTTTCTATGTGCGGCGGCTCAGACGCGAAGGGAGGTAAACAAGAGCATACAGGACGCCCGCCAAGCTTGGTAGCTACTAGTCATGTAATCGTTTATAAGTATTAAAGTCAGTAACCAAGCAATGGCTTTATATCAACCCTACAACCAAGACTTCCTCAGTAACACAACACCACACCCGTGTGGTACCCTACTTGTTTGGGGGTGTGTTAATATGGGATCTTCCGTGCCTTCTCTGAAGCTTACCACCTCAGCTGGGTTAGAGTTTACTGTGCCTGCTGACCACACCTAGGTTTGAATTGCCTTGGAGGACGTACTCCTGGTCAAGTTGACGATTCTAATGGGTGTGCAGCTGCTTAAGGAAAGTCGAGTGGTGGTCAGGTTTTGCAGTAAGGTTGAGTTTTAAGACTTCCTCCATCAGTGTCAGGGCGTTCTTTTCCTCTGCCTGATGGCGCTTGCGACGTTCGTGTGGTGATCCTGAGTGGGGCTCTGACCTATGTGGCGGTGCGGGGAGCACCATTCGAATTACTGGATGAACATTTAACCAGGCTGTTTCTTCGGTTTGGGAAGGTGCTCAGTGAAATAGAATGAAGTCTATAATGGCAAATGTATTGGTCTGCTGGATGATACCAGGACGCTCACGATGTCTCTGGAACATAGTATTCCGTCTTTCCTGACTTCATGGGGTTTACGTTGCAGTGCATATATAAAGGGGAGACCCGACCTTGTTTTCACTGAGGGTAACAGTGGCACCTTGTAGCTGCATGGTACAAAGCAGCTGCTGATCAAGTGAATGTGCTTCTAGAAGATGACTTTTCTTTTCTTCCAACAGAGGACGTGCTGTCTCTGTTGGAAGAGACAGCACGGTGCTATGCCAGTGTGGGTGGCAGCTGAGGATGTTTATTGGTCTCCCGGCGTTCAGGTTGTTGAACCGGTGTGTGTGTGACAATTCCTGATGGAAGCGAGGATGGGGTGGTGTGCTTTGGTTTGTCGGAGCATGTCAGGGTTTGTGTGCGTTCCTGGTGCGCATGCGCCACCTATGGTGCCTCTGGTCGTGGAGGTTGTTTCCCTGTCTCCAGTGCCGGTTCCCGCTGTCTCTCTGGTGGTGGTGGGGTGTGGGGGGGGTGTGCAGCCGTCTCGCCGACTTTCGAACACTTTGTGAGCGATTGAGTTGGTTCCTCGGTTAAAGTGTAGGAATGGGGCTACCAAGTCGCGGTCTTTTGGTGGTGTGGACCTATGGATGTGATAGAGGATGTGGAGAAGGGAGCTGATGCGATACACGGCAACTTGCCGAGGCAGGATGCGGTGGCGCCGTTGCTGATACCAGGCTATGCGGTTCCCAGTGTTCATGACATGTGGTGTGGAATCGTTGACCCTTGGTACTGGTGGTCGTGAGTACGGATTTGGTTGTTGTGATGAAGAAGGGGGCTGTTGCCTCTCCTCGTGCGCCTACCGCTTTGTCGTCTTCCCTACCCGCCCTGCTCTTCGGAGACGGTTGGAGTGGTAGCCACGCCTTAATGAGTGGTCAAAGCCTCTAGACAATGCGTATGTAGAAGGATTATTTGCATGACTGTTGGGGAATAACCCATTACCTTTGTGCTGGTGCTTCGCCTCTGATAGAGATGTTGCTTAGAGGTACTTTTTTTATTATGTACTAGCAGTTCCCGGCCATGCATTCCTGTGGCTCAGCAATGCATGTGCATTGCTGAGCCAAAGCAACCTTCCCTGTTCCTTAGTCCTACCCACCATACCCTCACTCTCACCCATCTCCTCGGTCTTCCAGCCATTCCCCACTTTACCATCCCCCTCGTCCTCCCCACCATTCCCCCCTCCACCATCCACTCTTCCTTCCCACCATGTCCCACTCTCCTGTCTCTTTATCCTCCCCACCATTCTTTATTCCCCCATCTCCTCGTCCCCCACCATCCCAAACTCCCCCGTCCTCTCATCCTTCCCCGCCATTACCCCCTCCCTTGTCCCCTCGTCCTCCCCACCATCTCTCACTTCCGTCCCCTCGTCATCCCAACAATTCCCCACTCCCTCGTCCGATGCCTTCCCAAATGGTCTGATGGTCCAATCAGAAAATTGGGAACATCAAATGATCTGATGTTCCCATCACTGAAATATAAAAAAACAGTTAAAAAATTAAATGAAAATATGAAAAAATATATAAATAAACTATACCCACGAAATGAACGGTCTGGTAAACAACACAGCTCAATTCCAATGCAATTCACACAAAATAATTAAATCAAAATGAAAATAAATTAAAATCTATGAAAATACAGTTTATCAGTGCAATCAAAAACATTGAAATGAAATTGTAACATGCCTAGTATAGCATGTATGTTGCTCTTACATGCAACAGATGGCACTGTTTTTCAAGGAAAGCATGGTTTTACCTGTCACAGGTGTGGCATCTCTACTTATACTTATGAAATGAACGGTATGGTAAACAACACAGCTCAATTCCAACACAATGTCACACAAAATAATTCACTAAAAAATAAAATAAATCAAAATCTATGAAAATAAAATTGATCAATGCAATTGGAAACATTGAAATGGAATTCTTTATATATTTAGTATAGCGTACATGTTGTCATTTTGTGCAACAGATGGCGCTGTTTTTCAAAAAAACTTATGTTTTTTACCTTTCAGAGGGGTATCATCTATATAGTAGGTATATAAAAAGACGCGACTATTCGAATGCAATGTTGAGTCAAAATTTCAAAGCAATCAGTGAAAAACTTTCACAGATTACAGCATGTGTTGCTCTTACGTCCAACAGATGGGGCTGTTTTTCAAAAAACAGCATGTTTTTTGACTATCACAGGTGAGACATGTATATAGTAGATATGTAAAAAGACGCGTCTATTCGAATGCTACATTGTGTCAAAATTTCAAAGCAATCGGTAAAGAGGTTTCGAAGATTTCCTTCACATGAAAAACACAGTTTTTCAGAAAAAGCATGTTTCTTTTACCTTCACAGATGTGCCATCTGTTTAGTATGTTATAAAAACCTGGCCGGATGTAAATGGAACGTTGTGTCAAAATTTCAAAGCAATCGGTCAAGAATTTTCGGAGATTAGCGATTTTGAACAAACGAACATTTCCATTTTTATTTATATAGATTATATTAATAAATTATATAAAATTATAAGTTTTAATAATATTTTAATTCACAAATCCAATACAACACGTGCGTGCGATAAGTACTGACCATACAGTAGAACAAATAAACATATATATTGTTACAAATATACGATATACATATAATATTATAAATATATAGATATATACAACAAAACAAGGCAAAATGGGAGTAAATAAACAAATTTGTGGCCACTGTAACAACTCCTTAAAGTCGAAGGTAACGGGAATTGAATGTTATATCTGTAAGAATAGATTTCATTCGGCTTGTACAGGAGTGAGTAACACTACGGCACTGAGAGCTGGTCACTTGCTCTGGGTGTGTAAAAATGACCTGCCAGCTTGGAATATCCTAAAAAAACCTTCTAGATAACATGACGCATGATCGGAAAACATCATTCATTGGAAGCCTACCAGCCATCCAAAAGGAGTGGGAAAGGAACAACAACAATTCTAATATACCAGGGGCGGAGGCTATAGTCAGGGATGAAACTGAGGCTGAAACTCAGGAAGTTGTAAACTCTGACTCAGTTGGCCCGGATGTAGATGACAGTAAACTAGAAAGTGTAACAGACAGCACTGACAGCTCGATAGGTACAGACACTACGACGGTTCCCGATAGAGCAATTCAGAACAGAAGGACAGACTTATGCAAATTTTATGCAAAGGGCATATGCAGATATAGATATGCTGGTAATAAGAAAGGATTAGAATGCAGTTACCAACATCCCAAAAAATGTTTAAATATGCTTAGGAAAGGTGAGTGTCAATTTGGATCAATATGTAGGTTTTTCCATCCTGACATGTGCCAAACCTCACCGCAGGACAGAAAATGCTATGACCTCAGCTGCCCACACTTTCACGTGAAAGGCACGGAACGCTACATAAAGAGCGGCAAGCAGGATAATGAATTTGGAGGAAACTCTATAAATTTTTTATACCAGACCGAAAGAGAATTCAAAAGGAGGAGCATGGGGAGTGTATGGAACTGGATGCCTGATCCACTTGCATTCCAAAATTACAGATACCATTACACACCGAAAGGGAACTACAACTACGAAAGGCAACTGCCCTACAACAATCAGTACTGGTCAGAACAAACTCATTATGTCCACGCATAATGGGGTTGCCGAAAAAGTCTTCCATTCAAACTATCACTAATAGAGTAACCTCATTCATCTTTGCCAACATACAAGGACTGAAAACAAGAACAAACAACAAAGTACAGTTCATAAATGGCCTCCTCACGGAGTCAAATGCAGTATTTGGAGCTTTCACAGAAACCCATGCAAGGGAATTGTTGGACAGTGAGATCTGGATTCCAGGATATAACCTATACAGGTGTGATAGGAAAATTAGGTCACATGGAGTAGTGGGTCTGTATATTAGGGAAGACCTTGTATGCTCCGAGCTCCTAAATGTTACAAATGAGGTGGAAGAGGTACTGGGATTAAAAATAGAGAAAATAAATTTAGTGATTATTCTAATATACAAAACGCCAGATGCAACGGCTGAGGAATTCACAGAACAGATAAACAAAATAGAGAATAGCCTTGATAATTTGGAGAACCCGATACCTGATATTATCTTCCTAGGTGACTTCAACTTGCCTAGGCTCAGGTGGAAAATAGCAAACAATAATATTATACCAGGAAATCTATCAGGACCTAACCAACCACAGATTAGAGAACTACTTAGATACTGTGACAAATTTTCACTCAATCAGCAGATATCGGAGCCAACTGTTGGAAATTTCCAACACCGAATACAACACTGTTGTCTTCTCATTAATTATTACTAATTCTACTAATCATTGTAGTAAGTAAAATTAACACAACGTAGAATTCACATGTACTAATAATTTCATCTGTGCAATAGGCTGGAATTCTCACATCACCCGACGCCAGAGCCTGGGACGCGAATTTCGGCAAACTTAAAACTTACACAGTGCCCATATTAGCTAAGTATCTTATCCTTATTTGATGCATCTGATAGGGTGTAGAATAGTAGTTGGGTGATTTGTCGTGACGACGCATACCAACACCAAATCACAGGTCATTATCCCTTATCTACTATTAATATTAATTTGTTGGACATAGAAATCCAGTAGTTTAATTAGTTGCTACTGTAAATATTTGTTTTGCAGCATGTGAGAAGAATTCTCCTAGCTGCCCTCTCCCATGTTAATCGAATCCCACTCATCATCCAGCCGAGCCCAGGAGAATCAGAGGAGGCGTCGTGACTTACTTTAAGGAATCGTCATTAAGCTAAGATTCCTTTGTATTCCTCTAATTTATTATCTGGAATTATTTATATGCAGAACTCTGTTTTTGGATTGACATGTGTTTATTATGATTATCATTATTATATTCATAATCTATGTTCCCATTAATGGTAATGACATTGATTTCACAATTATTCATAGGATTAGATTATTATATCTTGGATTAGTGAACGAACCACACTAGTTCCTGGACGTACTGAGTTCCAATAATAACCCCCCAATGTAGGTGTTTGAGGTTTGATTCATTTAATTATACAGCCCATTAATTATTTCTATGATCATATTCTCTAGTATTTTATCCATAGTTACTGGTTCATCTAGGAATTATCAAATGATCATAATTTCTCAGTTTCCCTCTTTACTATAAAAGCGGGTGGTCCTTCGTAATTTAATTTACTATATTAATATTTAAATAATTAGATTCAAGCCCCAAATGTCCCACACCAACGAGAAATGAAAATATTTTAGATCTGGTCTTTACGAACATTGAAGACATTATCAGAGACATTAAGATATCAGATACCACATACTCAGATCACAAGCTCATTGAAGTGCAAACGACCATCAATACTCAGAATAGACCTAAAACGTTGATAAAGCGAGAGAGGCTATTCAGTAAATTCAATTTTAATAATAAAAGGATAGAATGGGAGATAATAAACAGGGAACTTACAAACATTCCATGGGAAACTGTTCTAAGTATTACAAGTCCTACAGAAGGAATAGAAAAACTGACTT
Organism: Procambarus clarkii; assembly: GCF_040958095.1. NCBI lineage: Eukaryota > Metazoa > Arthropoda > Malacostraca > Decapoda > Cambaridae > Procambarus > Procambarus clarkii. The sequence goes on from NC_091225.1 coordinate 7,835,109, forward strand.
CGGAACCGTATCAAGTCTGTCTGAAACATGTTCCTTTGAGGAAAGCCAGAAAGAGATCCAACGTAGAAAGAGAATGCAGACGACACTATAAACGCAGGAAAAAAATAACGGAACTACTTATGCAGACACGAATTTCCCGTCAAAGTAGGAATAATTTAAATAGGGAGATTGAAGAAATCGAGCGGAAATTGAAACACTCATATGAAACTGAAGAAAGGCAGTTAGAACAGAAAGCAATTCAGTCAATAAAGAAAAATCCAAAATATTTCTTCACATATGCGAAATCAAAAGCAAAAACCACTGCCAGTATTGGACCTATTCGTACTAGTGAAGGTTCATACACGGAGGATGACAAAGAAATAAGTGAAATTCTAAAAAGGCAGTATGAGGACATGTTTAGCACTCCAATAAACAACATGAAATTGGAAGATCCAGACAATTTCTTTATGAAGGATATTCAAACCCCTGTAAATATAACTGATATCAGCACGAGCGCACTCAATTTTGAAAGAGAATTTGAAAACATGCCCATGCACTGGGCCCCAGGTCCAGACTCATGGAATTCAATATTTATAAAGAAATGCAAAGTGCCATTAGCACAGGCACTCAGTACAGTGTGGAGGAAGAGCTTGGACACGGGGGAGATACCAGATGCACTTAAAGCAGCAGACATAGCCCCTCTACACAAGGGAGGGAGCAAAGCATTGACAAAGAATTATAGACCAGTTGCATTAACATCGCACATCATAAAAGCATTTGAGAGAGTGATTAGGAGTCAGGTCACCAATTTCATGGAGACCAATGACCTTCACAACCCAGGCCAACATGGATTTCGAGCGGGAAGATCGTGCCTCTCACAGCTACTTGAGCACTACGACAAAGTCACTGAGGCATTAGAAGAAAAACAGAATGCTGATGTGATATACACGGACTTCGCAAAGGCTTTCGATAAATGTGACCATGGCGTGATAACACACAAAATGAAGTCAATGGGAATAACCGGTAAAGTAGGACGCTGGATACTCAGTTTTCTGTCAAACAGGACTCAGCGAGTAACGGTAAACCATATAAAATCTAGTCCAAGTGCACTTAAAAGCTCTGTACCTCAGGGTACAGTCCTTGCACCACTGCTTTTCCTTATTCTCATATCAGATATAGACCAAAATACAAGTCACAGCTTCGTATCACCCTTTGCAGATGACACAAAAATCAGCATGAAAATTATCTCGGCTGAAGACACTGAAAAACTTCAAGCTGATATTAATAAAGTTTTCGACTGGGCATAAAAAAAAACATGATTTTTAACAGTGATAAATTCCAGGTACTCAGGTACGGTAAAAATGAGGACCTTAAAGATAATACAGAGTACAAAACACAGTCAAATGTACCCATAGTAGGAAAACAGCATGTAAAGGGTTTGGGAATAATAATGTCTGACGACCTAACGTTTAAGGAGCATAACCAAGCAAATATTGCGACAGCCAGAAAAATGATGATTGTACTCTTCAAGTCACTTGTGTTGTCCCATCTTGAGTACTGCTCAGTACTCACTTCCCCCTTCAGAGCAGGCGAGATTGCTGAAATAGAGGGAATACAGAGAACATATACGGCACGCATAGACGCAATAAAGCACCTAAATTATTGGGATCGTCTCAAAGCCCTCCAAATGTACTCACTAGAAAGAAGACGAGAGAGATATCAAATAATATACACCTGGAAGATACTGGAGGGCCAAGTACCAAATCTACAAAGTAAAATAACAACGTACTGGAGTGAACGATATGGAAGAAAATGCAGAATAGAACCAGTGAAGAGCAGAGGTGCCATAGGCACAATCAGAAAACACTGTATAAATATCAGAGGTCCGCGGTTGTTCAACACCCTCCCAGCAAGCATAAGAAATATTGCTGGAACAACAGTGGACATCTTCAAGAGGAAACTATATTTATTATCCGAGGAGTGCCGGACCAACCGGGCTGTGGTGGGTATGTTGGCCTGCGGGCCGCTCCAAGCAACAGCCTAGTGGACCAAACTCTCACAAGTCAAGCCTGGCCTCGGGCCGGGCTTGGGGAGTAGAAGAACTCCCAGAACCCCATCAACCAGGTAACACCCAATGTGAACTTTAGTATACATTTCAAGAATTGCAGTTCTTTAATTATGTAGACCAAAACAAGTTTTTTTTTACATCAGCAAGATACCTCGTGGCATCTGTTTACTAGCGAGTGACTTCCACTGATTTGTTGTCTAGTGATTGTCGTTCAATGCCTTTTGACTTTTACTTGTCTAGTGACTGCCAGTTGCTGCATAATGATTACCTCTGTTGTCTACTGATTGCCAATTCATGCCTAAGGATTACTTCTTGTTTGTCAATGACTGGCCATTGCTGCTAAATGACTGCCATTTCTTACCTAATGATTGTCTCTTATTGGCTAGTAACTGCATCTTGTCGTCTAATGATTGCCTCCATTTGGATAGGTATTTCACCTTATTTTCTTGCTTCATGGCACCTACTATAGCCTAGAATACAGCCTGAGATGTATGAGAAGTCAATCCGTTCTCGCACTTTCGTATAGTTAATATTGACCTATTAAATACGTGAATATGTGACACACTAATTTATTGTGAATAGTTTAGTTTACCTTGAAAAACTTCATAAAAAACACCGACCTTACCTAACTTTCTTAGTATGTTAAGATAAGCATCTTATTGCTTCATAATTACAATTATTACTTAACCTATACCTATAATAGGTTAAGTAATAATTGTAATTACGAAGCAATAAGATGCTTATCTTAACATACTAAGAAGGTTAGGTAAGGTCGGTGTTTTCTATGAAGCTTTTCAAGGTAAACTAAAATATTCACAATAAATTAGTATGTTACATATGCACTTATTTAATAAGTCAATATTGACTGTAAGAAAGTGCGAGAATGGGTTGGAGAAGTGACAGTCAAAGCAGACAATCAGTCACAATAAAGTGGATGAAAATTATTCACTCTCATTCTTGCTGGATCTTAAATGCAGAAGTATTTAACGTACAAGAATTTTTTTGGGGGAAAAGGTGGTTCTATGGGTTTATAACCCTATGGGTGAAAACACATGTACTCTCACACACACACGCAATCAAACTCAAGCACAAGCACTCCTACAAACCACCTGCCCTCATAGCTCATAGGGGATCTCCCCATACAGCTCCTACCCATATAGCTCCAACCCAACAATCCCAGAGGGAAGTGGAGAAACCTAAAACCAGCAATTCAGGAACCCCAGAGAGAATTCCAACACCCCTACCAGCCACCACATAGAAGGACCTTCCCCCCCCCCCCAAGCCCAAACCATCGCTTTCCACTTAACAATACTACCCAAATCCTATTTCTCCCCCCCCCCTAACCCGAGAACCCTCTGCCTACCTATTCCCTGGCCTTCTTTCTGACCAAAGCAGGCCCAGGCAAGTTCTAAGTCCTTCATCCCCCACCCCACCTCCCTCCAAACCTCTGGTAAATACCCCATAGGAGGACGAGCCTACCTAAATTGCACTGTCCATGGAAGAGCTTCCTACAAGTGGAGAGTTTGTGTGATAAAGGATTAGGAAAGTGAGCTTCAAGGTAATGTACTTAAACATCGATGAGATTACTAATAAAGCAAGAGAACTGGCCAAAATGGCACAGGAAGAAAACCCAGATGTAACTGGTACTCACAGAACCGAAAATGTCAGGCGTGATTACAAATGCAGCATTTCCACAGAAATACTATAGAGTATAGTAAGGAAAGCGATGGAAGGGAGAGGAGGAGGAGGAGTGGCCCCTGCTGTTAAGGAAGAACTAGAATTTTAAAGAGATGAATATCCAGGTCTGAGAAGGATTCTGAGACTACATAACAAGAACTATGACAATGAATGGACCAAAGATAATAGTAGCAGTCATTTACAACCCTCTATAAAATGATAGAAGACCCCGACAAGAGTCCGATATAAACATTAACATAATAGAAAAACAGCTTCAGCTGCCTACAGGAATGGATCCAGACTCTTAATCATTGGCGACTTCGACCATGGAAAGATAGACTGGGAGAATGGGGACTCACATAGATGTGCAGACACATGGAGAGCTAAACTCTTGGACGTGGCATCAAGAAACCTTCTGAGCCAACATATCAAGGGACCCAATAGAATGAGAGGCAATAACGAACCAGCTTGAACCGACCTGATATCCATGTACCCCAGTTACATGGTACCCCAGGTATATGTTGCATGTTTCGTTGCATATATGCTTGGGGACCATTCAAACTTGTTTACATTTGTGCTGCTCACGTGGGTCACAAATATGAGGTGATTTGATGAAATAACTATGCCTCAGATTACCATCAATGTACCGTCGGGACAATGGGGATATAGTCTCGGCTACCATTGTCTTTTGTACGGTCATTGATGGTCAAGCAGTTAAGGTACAATGTACCCGAGTTGCATTGTGCTCCTAGAGGTCTGGGTTCGAGTCACTTCTGGGGGTGTTGATTTTTCAGTCGCATATATGCTTGGGGACCATTCCAGCTTGTTCGCATACATATACATATATATCTATATATTTATATAAATAAAAATGTAAATCTTCGTTTGTTCAAAATCGCTAATCTCCGAAAGTTCTTCACCCATTGCTTTAAAATTTTGAGACAACGTTCCATTCGCATCCGAGCGTGTTTTTATATATATATACAATATAGATGTCATGACTATGATGGTAAAAAAAATGTTTTTCCTGAAAAACGGTGTCTTTTCATGTGAGGGAAATCTTCGGAACCTTTTTTCCGATTGCTTTCAAATTTTGACACAACATTGCATTCGAATAGGCGCATCTTTTTACATATCTACTATATACATGCCTCACATGTGACAGGAAAAAACATGTTTATTTTTTTTAAACAGTGCCCTCTGTTGGACGTAAGAGCAACACATGCTGTAATCTCTAAATGTTCTTCATTAATTGATTTGAAATTTTGATACAACGTTGCATTCGAATTCGCGCGTCTTTTTATATACCTACTATGTAGATGCCACCCCTGGTTGATACCTAATTGATGGGGTTCTGGGAGTTCTTCTACTCACCAAGCACGGCCCGAGGCCAGACCTGATTTGTGAGAGTTTGGTCCACCAGGCTGTTGCTTGGAGCGGCCCGCAGGCCCACATACCCACCACAGCCCGGTTGGTCCGGCACTCCTCGGATAATAAATATAGTTTCCTCTTGAAGATGTCCACGGTTGTTCCTGTAATATTTCTGATGCTCGCTGGTAGGACGTTGAACAACCGTGGACCTCTGATGTTCATACAGTGTTCTCTGATTAGGCCCATGGCACCTCTGCTCTTCACTGGTTGTATTCTGCATTTTCGTCCATGTCGTTCACTCCAGTACGTTGTTATTTATTTTACTGTGCAGATTTGGGACCTGTCCCTCCAGTATTTTCCATGTGCATATTATTTGGTATCTCTCTCGTCTCCTTTCTAGTGAGTACATTTGGAGAGCTTTGAGACGATCCCAATAATTTAGGTGCTTAATCTCGTCTATGCGTGCCGTATATGTTCTCTGTATTCCCTCAATTTCAGCAATCTCTCCTGCTCTGAAGAGGGAATTGAATACTGAGCAGTACTCAAGACGGGACAACACAAGTGATTTGAAGAGTACAACCATTGTGATGGGATCTCTGGACTTGAAGGTTCTCGTAATCCATCCTATCAATTTTCTGGCTGACGCAATACTTGCTTGGTTATGCTCCCTAAACGTTAAGTCGTCGGATATCATTATTCCCAAATCCTTGACATGCTGTTTCCCTACTATGGGCAGATTTGATTGTGTTTTGTACCCTGTATTATGTTTAAGATCCTCATTTTTGCCTTATCTGAGTACCTGGAATTTATCACTGTTAAATATCATGTTATTTTCTGCTGCCGAATCGAAAACTTTGTTAATATCTGTTTATAGTTTATCTAGTTTATCTTCAGCAGAGGTAATTTTCATGCTGATTTTTGTATCATCTGCAAAGGATGACACGAAGCTGTGACTTGTGTTTTTGTCTATATCTGATATGAGAAAAAGGAACAGCAGTGGTGCAAGGACTGTACCTTGAGGTACATAGCTTTTAACTGCGCTCGAACTCGATTTTACTTGATTGACTGTTACTCTTTGTGTTCTGTTCGACAGGAAATTGAGTGTCCAGCGTCCTACTTTACCAGTTATACCCACTGACCTCTCTTTGTGTGCAATCACTCCATGGTCACATTTGCCGAATGCCTTTGCAAAATCTGTGTATACGACATCCGCGTTATGTTTTTCCTCTAATGCCTCAGTGATTTTGTCATAGTGGTCAAGTAGCTGTGAGAGGCATGATCTTCCTGCTCTAAATCCATGTTGGCCTGGAATGTGGAGGACACGGGTTTCCATGAATCCAGTGACCTGACTCCTGATCACTCTTTCAAATACTTTTATTATGTGGGACGTTAGTGCAACTGGTCCATAATTCTTTGCCAATGCTTTGCTACCACCCTTGTGTAGAGGGGCAATGTCTGCTGTTTAAGTGAATCTGGTATCTCCTCTGTGTCCAAGCTCTTCCTCCACACTATACTGAGTGCCTGTGCTACTGGCACTTTGCATTTCTTTATAAATATTGAATTTCATGAGTCTGGACCCGGGGCTGAGTGCATGGGCATATTGTCAATTTCTCTTTCAAAATCTGCCACGCTCGTGTTGATATCAGTTATATTTACAGGTGTTTGAGTATCATTCATAAAGAAATTGTCCGAATCTTCCACTTTCATGCTGAGTATCGGAGTGCTAAACATGTCTTCATACTGCTTTTTTAGGATTTCACTAATTTGTTTGTCATCCTCAGTGTATGAACCTTCACTAATACGAATAGGTCCAATACTGGCAGTGGTTTTCGATTTTGATTTAGCATATGTGAAGAAATATTTTGGGTTTTTCTTTATTTCTTGAATTGCTTTCTGTTCTAGTTGCCTTTCTTCAGTCTGATAGGAATGCTTCAGTCTCTGTTCGATTTCTTCAATCTCTCTGTTTAAATTATTTCTTCTTTGTATGGAGAGTCGTGTCTGCTTAAGCTTTTCCGTTAATTTCTTCCTCCTTTTGTAATGTCGTCTGCGTTCTCTTTCTACATTGGACCTCTTTCTGGCTTTCCTCAAAGGAACATGTTTCAGACAGACTTCAAATGCTTTAGAAGTCAGTTTTTCTATTCCTTGTGTAGGATTTTTATTTCTTAGAACTTTTTCCCATTGAATGTTTGTATGTTCCCTGTTTATTTTCTCCCAGTCTATCCTCTTATTATTAAAATTGAATTTATTGAATAACCCTTCTCGCTTGTTGTTTCTTTTGGGCCTACTACCGTTATTAATGTTAGTTTGCACTTCAATGAGCTTGTGGTCCGAGGACGTAGTGTCTGAGACAATAATGTCTCTAATTAACTCCTCATTGTTCGTGAATATCAGGTCCAGCGTGTTTTCGTTCCTAGTTGGTTCTGTAATCTGCTGACTGAGCGAGAATTGGTCACAGAATCTCAGTAGTTCTCTGACCTGTGGTTGGTTATTTCCAGGTTGACTTCCTGCTATGATGTTATTGTTTACTATTCCCCATTTTAAACTGGGTAGATTGAAGTCTCCAAGGAAGATGATATCAGGTACTGGGTTTGCTAGGTTATCAAGGATATTCTCTATTTTGTGGATCTGTTCAGTGAATTCCTCAACTGTTGCATCTGGCGGTTTGTATATTAAAATAATAAGTAGATTCATATTTTCTACCTTGAATCCAAATACATCTACCACTTCATTGGACGAGTTCAGGAGCTCTGTGCATGCCAGCTCCTCTTAATATACAGACCTACTCCTCCACTTGACCTAATTACTCTGACACATCTATATAGATTATAATTCGGAATCAAGATTTCTCTATCCATGTGGTCTTTTGTGTGGGTTTCTGTAAATGCACCAAATATTGAGTTCGATTCTATTAGGAGGCCATTTACGAACTAACTTTATTTCTTGATTTTTGTTTCAAGCCTTGTATGTTTGCAAATATGAATGATTTCCCCACATTGCGTGTCACTTTCGGTGGACTTTGGTAGTTCTCCCCCCACTCTACCCCGGTCCCGGGTGTGTTGTTTTGCAAGTGATTCGTCCAGTTTTGGTAGTAGGACGGGTGTTGTGTGGTGTAGTACGTGTGTGCTTGTTGATAATTTGTATTCCAATCTTGTGGGTATCTCCCTTCCCCTCTGTAATCCTGTAGTGGCTCCTTCTGACTGTTCCTCTCTCTTATATTTACTTCTCTGTTTCTGCCTTCCTCTAAAAAATTTCCAGTAGTGTCATATTGATCTTCCCATCTATAACGCTGTGTACCTCTCACGTGGAATTTCGGACACCGACGATTGTAGCATTTTTTTCCCTAATTGAATATTGACATAATTTAGGGTGAAAGTATCTACACCCTGTTCCAAAACGGCATGTACCCCTCGCCAACATGTTCCTGCATTTTCGAGGATGCAGAAAATTGCATTTTGCTCCTAATTTTCCATATTTGCATATTCCTTTAGCGTTGAATTTGCAAATATGTTCCGGTTTTGCGTTTTTTAAGGTTTTTATACCTGTGTCTGTCTTGTCTACCTCTTTATTGGAGCCATCTCCTGTTTTCGTCCCAATTCCTTCATTTATGCACTCTGTCTCACTGTTGCTCTCATCGTTTATATTACCTGGCTCTGCAATATTGCTGTTATTTTGTACCTCAATACCCTCTTCCTAGACGCTACTGCTGCGGTTCTCTAAACTATCTGTTCCTGAGTTTTGGTCGTTATCCAATGTTGTCTTTTCCCAGTCCGCATATATCACTGGTAGCTTGTCTGTGAATGATAATCTCTGTGACTCGAGAATGTTTTTCATCAGTTTAGTTATGTTCTCCAACATTAACCTGTCATCTTTGCAAACCCAGTAAGTTCCTTGCCTTTTTGTGCATCCTGGAGAAAATTCTGCACAGCCCAGGTGAAATCTTATGTTACAGATGCAACACTTGACGCCTACATTACGTTTTCCCAGTACTCCCGAACACTCGCCACACCTCTCCATTGTCTGATGTATTGTATTGTATTTGTGCTTCACAATACGGATCACTTGTTGATGTCAGTCCTTTTAACTCTTTATAAAATTATATGTATATATTTACATATTTAATATTTATAATATTATATGTATACCGTATATTTGTAATATTATGTATGTTATTTTGTTCAAACTTTATGTCAGGTACTTTGCGTATGCTAGCGAAGCTGGTCCCCAGTCGGTACAGGTGACCTCTTGTTGTCCCAGGTTGATGTCACCAGTTTCCAGTTACTCGATTTATACCACTGATTTATTCTTTGCTTGTATTCTTACAAGGAATTTTCCGCCTAATTTCCGGCTTGCAATGGTACTCACTCACTTTATTACTAATTCCTAGATCCACATTTCCATATTACAATATATATTTTTCCGTATTTTATCACTGTGGGACTGCCCTGGGGTAGGCCTCGTGGCTTGTGTAAACACAGCCTAGATGATGCCGCCTCTTGCCACTATTCTATATTTCTAGTATTCTATATTTATAATATTCTATGCACGATTTTCCTATACTTCCAACTTATATGTGTGTTGTGATACCCGGTCCACTTCATTGTTCCAGGAATCACCATTCACTATTTTTTCCTCATACCGCTTACACACATGTACACAAAGCCTCGTGTACTGGCTCCTACGTGGTCTCCCGTTTATTCTCTATTTAACACAAAGTTCCAATGTTAATAACAGTATTAAATTTTCCAGCGGGTCATTATTTACCCCTGTGACAGGTAAAAAAAATGCGTTTTTGAAATACAACGCAATCTGTTGCACATAATAGCCACATGCACGCTATACCAAATATGTCACGAATTCCATTTCAATGTTTCCGATTGCATTGATAAATTTTATTTTCATAGATTTCGATTTATTTTATATTTTAGTGAATTATTTTGTATGACATTGTGTTGGAAATGAGCTGTGTTGTTTACCATACCGTTCATTTTGTAAGTATAAGTATAGATGCCACACCTGTGACAGGTAAAACTATGCTTTTCTTGAAAAACAGCGATATCTGTTGCATGCAAGAGGAACACACATGTTATACTAAATATGTTACAATTTCATTTCATTGTTTCTGATTACACTGATGAATTGAATTTCATAGATTTTGATTTATTTTCATTTTTATTTAATTATTTTGTGTGAATTGCATTGGAATTGAACTGTGTTGTTTACCAAACCGTTCATTTCGCAAGTATAGTTTATTTTTATATTGTTTCATATTTCAATTCATTTTTAACAGTTTTTCTTATATTTCAGTGATGAGAACATCAGATCACTTGATGTTCCCAATTTTCTGATGGGCACATCAGACCATTTGGTAAGGCATCGGATGAGGGAGGGGGGAATGGTGGGGATGACGAGGTGACGGAAGTGAGAGATGGTGTGGAGGACGAGGGGACAGGGTGCGTGAGAAATGGTGCAGGAGATGAGGGGATGGGGGAGTGTAAAATGGTAAGGAGGACAAAGGGACAGTAGAGCTGGGGATGGTAGGGAGGACGAGGGAATGGGTGAGGAGGGGGAGGAAATGGTGCGGAAGATGAGGGGACGGGGGATGGTGGGGGAGGACGATGGGATGGGGGGGGGGAAAAGTGGGTTGAATGATTGAATACGGGAGTGGGAAATGGTTGAGAGGACGAGAGAACAGGGAGTGGGGAATGGTGGGGAGGACGTGGTGCCTGGGGAGGGTTGCTGAGACTCAGCAATGACCAGCAACACGTGGCCAGGTGATGCTAGTACATATATTGCATATATATATATATATATATATATATATATATATATATATATATATATATATATACATATATATATATATATATATATATATATATATATATATATATATATATATATATATATACATATATATACATATATATATATATATTAAGGCGGATTAAGGCGTCCCTGTACATACCAGTTGCGTTGCTCCTGGCAGTATGGGTTCGAGTCACTTCTGGGGTGTGAGTTTTCAGTTATATATATATATATATATATATATATATATATATATATATATATATATATATATATATATATATATATATATATATATATATATTTATTTATATATATATATATATATATATATATATATATATATATATATATATATATATATATATATATATATATATATATATATATATATATATATATATATACTAGCTGTACCCGGCCATGCGTTGCTGTGGCTCATTAACGTATGTGCGTTGCTGAACAGCAACTCTCCCCCTGTCTCCCAGTCCTCACCACCATTCGCCCCTCTGCAGACCCATCGTCCTCCCAACCATTCCTCACTCCCCCGTCCCCTCATCCTTCAAACCATTCCCCACTCCCCCATCCCCTCATCCTCCCCACCATTTCCTTCCTCCCTCATCCCTATGTCCTCCCCACCATCCACCACTGCAATATCCCCTCGTCCTCCTAACTATTCTCCACTCAATCATCTTCTCGTCCACTCCACAATCTCCCACTACCCCGTCCCTTCGTCCTCCCTAGCATTCCCCCTTTCCCCCCGTCCCCTCGTTCTCCCCACTATCCCCCCACTTCCCTGTCCCCTTGTCCTTCCCCCACCAATATCCATTTCTTGTCCCCTCGTCCCCACCATCCCCCTGGCCCCATCCCCTTGTCCTCCCAACCATTACCCCCTCCCCTTTCCCCTCGTCCTCTGCATCTCCCCCCACTCTCGTCCCCTCGTCCTCCCCACCATTACTTACTCCCTTGTTCGATGCATTCTCAAATGATCTGATGTTTCCATAAAAAAATTGGGAACATCAAATTATCTGATGTTCTCATCACTGAAATATAAGAAAAACAAAAATAAAGCAAATGAAAAACAAAAAAAAAAATAACAAAATAAACTATATTCACGAAATGAACGGTATGGTAAACAACACAGCTGAAATCCAATGCAATCTCACAAAAAATAATTAAATCAAAATGAAAATCAATCGAAATCTATGATAATTCATTTATCAATGAAATTGAAAACACTGAAATGGACCTGAAACATATTTAGTTTAGTGTTTGTTGCTCCTACGTGCAACAGATGTAGTTGTTTCTTAAAAAAAAAGGTTTTACCTGTCATAGGTGTGGCATCTATACTTATACTTACGAAATGAACGGTATGGTAAACAACACACCTCAATTCCAACACAATGTCACTCAAAATAATTCAATGTTTAAAATAAATCGAAATCTATGAAAATTAAATTTATCAATGCAATTGGCAACATTGAAATGTAATTGTAACATAAATTGTATAGCGTGTGTTGCTCTTATATACCACAGATGGCACTGTTTTTCAAAAAAGCAGGTTTTACCGGTTACAGGTGTGGCAGCTATATAGTAGGTATATAAAAACACGCATATTGAAATGAAGCATGTTAAAATTCAAAGCAAAAGGTGTAGAAATTTCGGAAGTTTCAGTGTGTATTGCTCTTACTTCCAACAGATGGTGCTCTTTTTCTAAAAAAGCATGTTATTTCCTGTCACAGGTGAGGCATGTATATAGCATGTATATAAAAACACGTGTCTATTCAAGTGTAACTTTGTGTCAAAATTTCAAAACAATTGGTAAAGAGGTTTCGAAGATTTCCCTCACATGAAAAACACATGAAAACACAGTTTTTCAGAAAAAAACATGTTTTTCAGTCACAGACGTAATATCTATATAGCATGTATATAAAAACCTGCGCAGATGCGAATGGAACATTGTGTGAAAATTTCAAAGCAATCGGTGAAGAACTTTCGGAGATTAGCGATTTGGAACGAACGAACATTTCCATTTTTATTTATATGATATATATAACGAACTACCGAACAAGCTACTTAACAAGCCACCACAGAGTAGAACTACTGCTCAAACAGGACCTTTAAGCCTGCCTCAGGCAGCCACTTGAACCCTGGAAAGTTATCTGAGCCACTCCAGGAGTCTTGATCAGAGATCGGGCCACAGGGACCTTGACACCCGAAATCGACCCAAGGTAAAATAACACCTGGGTCTTATAAATTGTCAATTACTATTCTGTGGCCGCTCGGGAAAAGCATAAAGTTCCAGCTTAGACAGTAGTTTTTAATAGAGCGGCCGACTTCCATCTCGGTGTCGGTGGGTAGAGACTCTTGGTGAATTCATTGTATTGTGGTTGACAATTTATATGACATGACTTGGGAGGATCACCTAATTTTTCTCTGCCCAAATGGCAGCCCAGGGAGGGGGGAACTATCAGGGGAAAGCGATAAGCCGTTATGACTATATAGCACTAGGAAGGAATCATGATAAGGATTGGTGAAGGAACGGAAGAAAGGAATGGTGCCAACCACTTGGATGGTCGGGGTTTGAAAGACGACATGCATGAAGCGTGGTCGCACATTCAAGGAAATACTGGTGAGTTCCCTGGGATCAAGCAACATTTCCTGAGCTCAAGTAGCCCAGGAAATGCTTGAATTTTTAGTTTATATATGTAATCTCTAATCAAAGACTTCCTCCATAAAACTTTTTATCAGCTTTAAATGGAACGTTCTGTGTTTCCTTGTGGTGATCCATATGGAGACAATGAGTCATATAACATGGCTGAAGATATGATGTGCAAATCACACATCAGAATATTAAGAAACTTCGACGTTTCGGTCCATCCTGGACCATTATCAAGTCATTATCACAACTTGTTAATCGCCCAGGACGGATCGAAACGTCGCTTTTTTCTTCATTTCCTGATATGTGATTTTTGTATAATTTCCTATTATGTTTGCCTCGGCATTGCTTAACAGATAATATTGGGTTTCATTCATAGCTCTAAGTGCCACATTGATAATTGTTAAAATAATAACTAAAAGGCTGCACTGTCTCTCAGGCTCTCCAACGGCCCACATCTAGTGGTTGTCAGTGAAACGTATCCTACACACGAACCTATGATGGTTGACGACCCCAAGACGCCAGGAAAAAAGTTCTTCAATTCTTCAGTGCCATGGCGAAGGTTCTTGAACTTTTAGCTGACACAACAAATTTTACGTGAGTTTGCCTTTTTTCTGGAAAGGGAGACTATATTCACTTCATATTTACCGAAGAACTTTTATAATAATTTTGCTTAGGTATTATATCGAGGAGATAATTGAAATAAATGTCTTTGAAGGGGAAGAAAGCTAATTTTGTTGCATAAAAAAAAAGAGATATAATATGATATCAGTTGTTCAGTTAACAGGAAATTCTAGGATGTCAAGAGAGAGGGTTCATCGCAGATACAACAGAACTATGTGCGTACAAAGTGACCAAACGTGTGTGAGTTTGTACTATCAACCATTCAGAACACCCCAAGAGAGGTGCAAGCAATAGTGGAAACTGATGCCAAGTGAATATGACGTTAACAAGTACTGAAGTACAAGACAGTCTATTAAGTAACATAGCAGACTGTTGTTTGTTTTTGATTCAGCTACTCGAAACAAAAGTTCTGAGTAGCATAGGCTATGGTGAGCCAATAGTGGACTATTTAGAGCAGAAATGTTGTGCTAGGGAGAACACTGATAATATTTCAGATTATCTTAAAGGACTGCAGCATTTTACCACAGCCCATGAGTTAAAAATATGAAGACTATTGTGATAATTACCCGGCTTGTTATTCTCTCACATTCAATTGTTGGCGTCACATAGAGGGTTGTGTGACAATATACGTTAGTGAGAAATGCTTTGGTGTATCAATTATGTTGTCATATGAGGGTTTGGAGACTATAGAGAGGATTTGGCCTCATAATACATATCAAAAGAATATCAATTCTAAAAAAAAATGTTAAGAAAAGTCTAAGTAAAACATAAAAAATTGAAGTGTAATTTTAAAATTATCTTTGCAATTAAATTTTGTAGTAACACGAAGACATAAAAAAAGTATGTAGATTATAGAAAAATTACTTAAATGAATCCTGATAATTTTATTTTATTTTGAGGACATAAATAAATAATTGTACAGTTGATTAATGCAGCACCACACCAGGCATCCAACCTGCACCTCCAAGCATCCAACCTGCACCACCAGGCATCTAACCTGCACCACCTGGCATCCAACCTGCACCTCCAAGCATCCAACCTGCACCAACAGGCATCCAACCTGCACCACCTGGCATCCAACCTGCACCTCCAAGCATCCAACCTGCACCACCAGGCATCCAACCTGTACCACCAGGCATCTAACCTGCACACACCTGGCATCCAATCTGAACCACCAGGCATCCAACCTGCACCACCAGGCATCCAACCTGCACCACAGGCATCCAACCTGCACCACCAGGCATCCAACCTGCACCTCCAAGCATCCAATCTGTACCACCAGGCATCTAACCTTCACCTCCAAGCATCCAACCTGCACTACCTGTCATCCAACCTGCACCACCAGGCATCCAACCTGCACCACCTGGCATCCAATGTGAACCAACAGGCATCCAACCTGCACCACCAGGCATCCAACCTGCACCACCAGGCATCCAACCCTGCACCACCTGGCATCCAACCTGCACCACCTGGCATCCAACCTGCACCACCAGGCATCCAACCTGCACCACCTGGCATCCAATGTGAACCAACAGGCATCCAACCTGCACCACCAGGCATCCAACCTGCACCACCTGGCATCCAACCTGCACTACCTGGCATCCAACCTGCACCACCAGGCATCCAACCTGCACCACCTGGCATCCAACCTGCACCACCTGGTATCTAACCTGCACCACCAGGCATCCAACCTGCACCACCTGGCATCCAATGTGAAACCAACAGGCATCCAACTGCACCACCAGGCATCCAACCTGCACCACCTGGCATCCAACCTGCACTACCTGGCATCCAACCTGCACCACCAGGCATCCAACCTGCACTACCTGGCATCCAACCTGCACCACCTGGCATCCAACCTGCACCACCAGGCATCCAACCTGCACCACCTGGCATCCCAATGTGAACCAACAGGCATCCAACCTGCACCACCAGGCATCCAACCTGTACCACCAGTCATCCAACCTGTACCACCAATCATCCAACCTGTACCACCAGGCATCCAACCTGCACCACCTGGCATCCAATGTGAACCACCAGGCATCCAACCTGCACCACCAGGCATCCAACCTGTACCACCAGGCATCCAACCTGTACCACCAATCATCCAACCTGTACCACCAGGCATCCAACCTGCACCACCAGGCATCCAACCTGTACCACCAGGCATCCAACCTGTACCACCAGGCATCCAACCTGCACCACCAGGCATCCAACCTGCACCACCTGGCATCCAATGTGAACCACCAGGCATCCAACCTGTACCACCAGGCATCCAACCTGCACCACCTGGCATCCAATGTGAACCACCAGGCATCCAACCTGTACCACCAGGCATCCAACCTGCACCACAGGGCATCCAACCTGCACCACCAGGCATCCAACCTGCACCACCAGGCATCCAACCTGCACCACCTGGCATCCAACCTGCACCACCAGGCATCCAACCTGTACCACCAGGCATCCAACCTGTACCACCAGGCATCCAACCTGCACCACCAGGCATCCAACCTGTACCCACCAGGCATCCAACCTGTACCACCAGGCATCCAACCGCACAACCTGGCAATCCAATGTGAACCACCAGGCATCCAACCTGCACCACCAGGCATTCAACCTGTACCACCAGGCATCCAACCTGCACCACCAGGCATCCAACCTGCACCACCAGGCATCCAACCTGCACCACCAGGCATCCAACCTGCACCACCAGGCATCCAACCTGCACCACCAGGCATCCAACCTGCACCACCTGGCATCCAACCTGCACCACCAGGCATCCAACCTGCACCACCTGGCATCCAACCTGTACCACCAGGCATCCAACCTGCACCACCAGGCATCCAACCTGCACCACCAGGCATCCAACCTGCACCACCTGGCATCCAACCTGCACCACCAGGCATCCAACCTGTACCACCAGTCATCCAACCTGTACCACCAGTCATCCAACCTGTACCACCAGGCATCCAACCTGTACCACAGTCATCCAACCTGTACCACCAGACATCCAACCTGTACCACCAGTCATCCAACCTGTACCACCAGTCATCCAACCTGTACCACCAGTCATCCAACCTGTACCACCAGGCATCCAACCTGTCCTTTCGAATAGAACATCGCATTTTGATGTATAAATCACATTACTCCATAAAACTGATGTGCTCATAATTAGTGGCACGAACAAAATTTACGTTATGTCCGTTTTCTATTCATGGGTCCTCGGTTAGGTTAGGTTCGAGCAATTTAGTACATCTTTTAACTGACGTCGTGAACACTCGAGAGGACGGGCTTAGGCAGTAATGGTCCTATTCCTTGTCATACTCACAACCCCTAAGAATGTATTTGCTGCGAGATTCGTTACTTCGTCCACTGTTCCCACAAAAAGGTAGACACAGTTATCATCATAAATGATATCGAATAACCATGACTATTCGCTTTTTGTAGTCCTGGAGTAGTGTTGGTGTGAGATAAGAGAAAGTGATGTGATTCCTACGGAAGTTAGATACGTACTGACTGATGGCTTCCCAAGTTTTTCTGAGCAAGACCACCCCACCCAAGGAAGGGAAGAGAAGGGGAAGGGAAGGGAAGGGAAGGGTTGGGAAGGGTTGGGAAGGGTTGGGAAGGGTTGGGAAGGGAAGGGAAGGGAAGGGAAGGGAAGGGAAGGGAAGGGAAGGGAAGGGAAGGGAATGGAAGGGAAGGGAAGGGAAGGGAAGGAAAGGGAAGGAAAGGAAAGGAAAGGAAAGGAAAGGAAAGGAAAGGGAAGGAAAGGAAAGGAAAGGAAAGGAAAGGAAAGGAAAGGAAAGGAAAGGAAAGGAAAGGAAAGGAAAGGAAAGGAAAGGAAAGGAAAGGAAAGGAAAGGAAAGGAAGGGAAGGGAAGGGAAGGGAAGGGAAGGAAGGGAAGGGAAGGGAAGGGAAAGGGAAGGAAAGGAAAAGAAGGGAAGGGAAGGGAAGGGAAGGGAAGCGTAGGGAAGGGAAGGGAAGGGAAGGGTAGGGAACTATCAAGAGAAAGCGCTAAGCTATGACGACTATATAGCATTTGGAAGGGGTCAGGATAAGGATTTGGATGAGACAAGGGGGGGGGGTAGGAATTGTGCCCAATCACTTGGAGCCCAACCCCAGGAGACTTCTTATGGATGCAGGCATGACCAGACGACTGAGGATTGTTTATCTGAAGTTGAACTGGAATGGTGTCCTTCACCACATAGACCACAAAAGTGCTCACGGTAGTATCAACTTATATATTTTTATTTATTTATTTCCAATTTAGTGAAGTTTTTAATTTAACATGTTATACCCTTCTCTTAGTTTATATAACACTCTTATATGTTATATATTATTCCCCACAGTTACTTATATATGTATCACGCTTGAGAAAATTGTGAATTAATATGAGAGCAGGTGTCCTGGAAGTGATATTTTGGTCATTGCTGCCTTATACTCACCTAGGTGTGTATGAGAGGGTTGAGCTTCGGCTCTTGTTCCGCCTAGCAACTGTCAATATATGGTGCACAGGTTCCTGAACTTACTGAGCTCTATCATATCTACATTTTATACTGTGTATTGAATCAGGCTCCAAAATCTCTTCCTAATGTATTCCATTTATTAACTAGTCTAACACTGAAAATTCTTTCTAATGTCTCTGCCGCTCATTTGGGTACTCGGTTTCCACCTGTGTTCCCCTGTGCGAGTACCATTTGTGTTAAATAATCTGTCCTTATCTACCCTGTCAATTTCCCCTGATCATTTTGCATGTAGTGATCATGACTCCCCCAAACTTCGCTGTCATCCAACGACGTAAGGTGCAATGAACGCAGCCTTTACTCATAACTCATGCCTCTTTGATTTGGGACTAGTCTAGTGGCATACATTAGAACCTTCGCAGCTCGATCTTATGCTTGACAAGATATGGGCTCCATTCTAGAGCCGCATACTTCAGGATTGGTCTTCCATGTGTGGTATACAAGGTTCTAAATGATTCCTTTATACAAGTTTCACACAAGTTTCTAAAGACACTTCTGATGTTAGCCAGCCTCGTATACGCGTTGACGATATTCTTATGTGTGTGTGCTTCAGAAGACAGATTTGGCGTAATATCAACTCCTAGCTCTTTCTCTCTGCTAGTTTCATGGAGGACTTCATCTTCCATTCCGTATCCTGTGTCTGACCACCTGTTCCGTCCACCTATGTTTCATTCCCTTATATCTAGTTGTGTTGAACTTTATTAGACATTTATTAGATCACTCCTTCAGTTTCTCTAAGGTCATCTTGGAAAACTCTTGCTTTCTTCCTCGGTTTTAATCATCCTCATTGTTTTTGCCTCATCTGCAAACATTGAGAGGAACGAGTCTATTTCTTCTGGGAGAACATATATAAAAACAATATAGATCCAAAGACTGAATCGTCTGGGAATCCACTGATGACGTCGCGCCACTATGAGACCTAACCTCTCACAGTAACTCGCTATTTCCTGTTGCTAATTTACTCCATTATCTAATGGAGTATCTTAACCTTTGTTATGATCCCAGGTAGCTGAAAAACGAGTCTCACCTTTGAGAATTATTCTATTAGGCCTGACCTGACTAGACGGTCAAGGAAATATAAAGGAGAAGATACATATGTAAAATAATTTGTTGATTTGATAGAAAATTTCAGAATGTGGGTAGTGAATAAGAAAATAAGTAAATGACTTGATATAAGATGTGGAGAGTTTGCTGGAGGTGTTGAAAGGAATTGGAATCATCAGGGGGGAAGAACCAAGCCATTACGACTATATAACACTTGGAAGGGGGTCAGGATAAGGATTGGGGATGGGACGAGGCGAAGTTAAGGATTTCTTCAGCTCAAGTGAGCTTGAGCTCACTTGAGCTGAAGAAATTGTGAGGGGAGGGCGTGGTCTGTTTGAGCCCCTGTTAGAGAGGAACCCCTTTTTTATATACCTTCAAGAAGAAGGAAGTGGACAGACGTCTCGAATGAGGAATAAGTTAGGAGGCGTGTCATCCCTAGTTAGGAACTGCACAAGGTGGTGAAGGGGCAGTTAAAGCAGTTGTATGGGTAGCCTGAGGCGCCCTGAGTGTCGCCGCCCCATCCAAGAGCGCCCTGCTGGAGACCCTTTTGTGGTAAGCAATTTTAACCAGTTTACAGTTATTGCCTATAATTGATCGTATTCCCAGCGATCGTAGCGAATGTTTATTGATACATTAGGCATATTTTATTGGGGCAGAAGGCCTAAAATAAGAGAGTAAAGATGGAGGAACGTCCTGGAGGGCGGAGCGACATCCGACCACTCCTACTGCTGGAGGGCAACTGAGGGGCCAGCCACCAGCTGCCTCGAGGGCCGATGGGCCGGGCGGAAGATGGACCAGCCCAAACGGGGAAGTCCACACTCACAGCATGTAGAGAGTAGAGAGATGTTGGGTGTAAACATATTGTGTAGTTCATTTCGTTTACGTGTTTATAGGGAAACATTTTTATTGGCGAGTCAATGGGTTGCAGGTTTGTCTGGGGAAGGAATTGCTGAGAACTTCTAAGCCAGCTGAGTGAAAGTAGTTGATGAGACTCCAAGGTTGTGGAAGGTACTGAGCTCTGTGGAAGAGCAGCTATACAGTGAGGAGCAGAACCTCAAGCTGTGAGAAGAGAAGTGGAATGGACCACCAACAACAACATCATAAAACCTTAAACTCCTACTTGCGTCTCCAGCTTTTGCACTAGTCTCCTGTGGAGTTCTGTGCTAAAACTTTCTTGCAATCCAAAAATATACAGTCGCCCGCCATTCTCTTTCTTGTCTGATTTTTGTCGACTGATCATAGAATTCAAGATCTGACACAGGCACGATTTGTCATCCCTGAACCGATGCTGATGATGTGTTACAAAGTTCTTTCGCTCCAGATGTTCTACTAGTTTTTGTGCGCGATCTTCTCCATCACTTTGCACAGTATGCATGTTAGGGACACTGGCCTGTGATTTAGTGCCTCCTGTCAGTCACGCTTGTGCATTGGGGCTACTTTAGCCGTTTTCCATTGTCTGTCACTCGGAGTAGAGGAGGCCAGGCTGTGTGAGCTGTTAATGTCACCAAGCCATATAAACTTTGCTCGAACTCACATAATGGATCCAGTATTGGGAACTTTTAGGTTTATGGGTGTAATACATACTTTTAGGTGTATGTGTAATAACACAATTACACATGTGAATTACCTACATCATTTAAAGGAACATGTGGAGTAGGTGTGACATGAAAGTATGTAAACTCACTAATGGTGAACTTATGACTCCCGCTTTATTACGCTCATGTATAACAGAGATAAATAAATTACTAATGATGAGGAGACCGATGACAGTAACAAGTTAACAATGCTAACGATAATTTGAAAAAAATGCAAATTATGACATCAGTAAGTTTATAATATTAGTGGTAGTTTAAATAATAATGATAGCCTAGAAGTTATAGTAATAATAGCATGATATCAGCCCTTCTTGATAACATTCAGATAATGTGACTTTTACTCACGACATTGTCTTGAGTAAATATATAGACATCTATAATATTTGTTAATGTAATGTATCAAAATAAATGGCGGTATTAGGTTAAAATATATTTCTTAATGGGGTATATTACATTAAAAAATATTATAGATGCTGAATTTGTTTAAATATATCAGAAATTAGTAATATAAAATATAAAATAATCTCGAATATATTTCTAATAGGTATACGCATGTGAGACCTCCGGATGGTATATGGGGATCCCAGCAGAATGATGGGTCCTGGTCGGGTATGGTGGGAATGGTGAGCAGGCAGGTAAGTTGATGGGTATAGGGATCCCATTCGATGGATGGGTTCATGTAGATAATTGAATAGATAATTAATGTCATAAATCATGATTAGCCTTGAAATATTGTGTGTCCATTTTTTTTGGATATGGTGAACCGGGAAGTAAGTTGATGGGTTTAATGGGCATATAAATACCAGCAAAAGATGGGTCTTGGAGTACCATTACAAGTATGATGATCATAGACGCAAGTTTATGGGGATCCCAGAAGTACATGAATCCTGATCGATATTGTGAACAGGTATACTTGTTGATTAACTCTGGAGCACCCAACAGAATTAGACCATTGACTATTGTCGTGCGGATGGTGAGATCAGACTTATGTTCATGGGTTATGGGGAACGAATTGATGACTGGGTCCTGATGCAGTTTGGTGAGAATTGGGGAAATTTGTTTGTATATTGGGTCCAAACAAAAGAATGGTTCCTATTGTATTATGGAGGGTATGGAAAACAGGTTGTTGGGTATGCCAGCATAATAACGAGTCTTTATTCTGAAAATTTGGTATGGTTAGCAAGGAGGTGCATTAATGGGTTACTAGGATCACTGCAATGGATGGTTATGCTTATCCCAGCAGAATGGATCTGGTCTAGTAATATGGCATGGAAAGTCTGTGGATCATGGGGATCCGAGCTGAAGGATAGGTTCTGAGCCTAGTTGGAAATTCCAAACATCTAAAAGTGTCAAGAGTGACCACAGTAGTACCATAGTAGAAACAGGTAAATTTGTATATGCATAAATTACATTATTAATGGCGTATGTTCGTATATAAAAAGTCGGTGATGAAACTTAACTATGGAACAGAGATATATAACACACATCGTGAAAGTAATATTTTATGTGAACTTCAAATTTGTTTTTATAATAATAGGTGAACAGCTAAATATGTATGTAATGTATACGGAGGTTTGGCCATACCATTGTACAGTCAAAGAAATTTATTCCTTTACCTCTTGGTTTCGTGGAACATGCAAAATGGCACCTCCGAGTTTGTTTGTTGCTTTCACACGTTGCCTGCGCATTTACCATGACTACTTCATCTTCACTTCCAACCATCTCAACACCACTGAAACCTCAAAATTTCCAGTACAGGCTTTACCTTACCACAAGGACCCCTCTATCCACCTTTGGGGGTCGGGTAGGTACGACGGCCTTCGCTACCTCTTCCGCGTGGACGTCCGCCTCCACCACTTCACAGTTTTGTATCTTAATCCCAGCTGACACATTACTAACACCCACCGCACATCGATGTGCAAAGGTCCTCAATCTACGCCACCCATGGCAGTCCCCACAATTAGAGCCACATCCTCATTCGCTTGCACCAGTTGATCCTGTACCGTCACGACATCAGGGGCATCCTGCTCTATCCTGCAAGCAGTAACCACAGTCTGCAATCTCAGGAGGTCAGCCTCCCGGAACACATTCACCCAATCGGCCCATTCAATTTCACAAGCAGCGGCCAGATGACCGGACTGCCATATTTAAAACATGTGTTCAGTTGTCCAGAATATAGAATTTGTAGCCACCTGCCCATCACTGTAACAGGAGAAGAAATATTCCTCCAGAATCATTTTGAACATCTCGTCCCATTAATCAGCACCTTCATATGAATGGTGATTCATTCGAACCTCCCCCACTTGTCCATAACGTGCAAGCACGTTAAAGTCATTAGGTAATTCAAATGGCACATCCCGCACCGCAAAATAAGTGTAGATCAGATTTAACTTCAACTTAAATGCAAAATGTCCACAATTCCTACGGGTATTGTGTACTGGCTCGATGCGGTCGTAGTCTGCTGTCTGCTCTGTGTCAAAGCTGTAGCGTCTTGGGTCGATTAGAACTGTACAGGCCGAGTGCTACATTGTTGACTGTGGAAATTGTACTGTTTTCCATTCTTCACATCGCTTGCTTATATGGTGATTACACCTCAGCTCCCTCCAACAAGATGAGAAGAGTATTACCTGTAATTGGGGAAAGGATTGTAGCATCTGTAATTTAGTGCTAATTAGTTAGTTGGTGGTGCCGTGCAGGGGCACCCTGGCAATGGTGAGGGCCTGCATGATGGGGTTGTCCATCCCTCCTGTAAGGCGGACGCTATTGGTTGGGCTGGAGTTCTCCGGCCTGGTGCACTATCAGGCAGTAGGCGTGGCGCAGTTTGATGTCATGCGTATTGCAGCAGCCAACGTGGGTGGTGTTCAGATCAACTAAAGTCACCAGGTGGTGGTGAAGTTTCATCCCAAGGTTGTCTTCACGGATTTTGTCCGGCGTTATGACGGGCGCCTTTATGTTGCCTGGGAATGCTGGGACAGTGACTGTTTCGGATCACAGTGTTTTGGCAACTTATGTGAATGTGCACGGTGTGCCTTTTGAGTTTCCAGACGACCTTTGTCGTCTTTTTTTTTTGTGGGGGGGGGGGGGGAACTGGGTGTGTCATGCACCTCCAGCTGCATGTGAATTCCTCTGGAAGGCTGAAGAGTGTGCTAAATGAGATCCAGCTCTTACTAAGCAGCTTTAGGCTGATATCCCGTCAATGTTTGGGTTCCCCATCCGGGATTTTTATGCTGGTCAGCCTCGCACTTGTTGTTTTAGTCGCAGTTTGTTGGGACACCTGGCTGCAGTGAGTCGTGCTGGTATGGTGGAGAGAGTGAATCTTTTCCAAGAGGATGATTCCCATCCCCCTCCTCTGAGAGTCCCCGGAGGCTTCTGTGCGTGATGCTGCAAACATGGGTGCTCTAACGGAATGGCTAGCAGCTAGGAGCCCCTCTGCTGCAGCAGGCACTGTTGCGGTTGTGGTGCCGACTTTGTCTGCGGTTTTTCTGCGGACCTCCCTAGTGGCGCTGCAGGCGTCGTGGAGGATGTGTGTGTGTGTGTGGACGTTCCTCCTGCTATGGCTGTACAGGAAGTGGCGATGGTTTCTCCGGTGGTACCAGTGGCCTGTGTCATGGCAGCTTGCTGTCTGGTGTTCTGGGGGTCTCGGCTGCCTGTGTGCATTTGGTCGCCGGGGGGGAAGTTCCTACCTCCAGTCCAGGGGCTATGTTTGGTTCCTGATGTACATGAAGAAGTTCACATCATGCAGCCTGATGTGGTGATTGCTTCGGTTCCTCCGGTGGTCTCCTCGGCTGATGTGGTGCATGTCTTGGGGGACAGTTGCACCTGTTGCAAATTTTTTTATGAAATGATAAAGCTACCCATTTCATTATGTATGAGGTTAATTTTTGTTATTGGAGTTAAAATAACGTACATACATGACCGAACCAAACCAAACCCTACCTAAACCTAACCTAACCTATCTTTATAGGTTAGGTTTGGTCAGGTAGCCGAAAAAGTTAGGTTAGTTAGGTTAGGTAGGATAGTAGTCGAAAAACAAATAATTCATGAAAACTTGGCTTATTAGGCAAAGCGGGCATTGCATAGTAGAACTGAGAAGTGCGTTCATGCTACTAGGTACGACATATATATATATATATATATATATATAATATATATATATATATATATATATATATATATATATGTCGTACCTAGTAGCCAGAAACTCACTTTTTGCCTACTATTCATGGCCCGATTTGCCTAATAAGCCAAGTTTTCCTGAATTATTATATTTTTTCTAATTTTTTTCTTATGAAATGATAAAGCTACCCATTTCATTATGTATGAGATCAATTTTTTTTTATTGGAGTTCAAATTAACGTAGATATATGACCGAACCTAACCAACCCTACCTAACCTAACCTAACCTATCTTTATAGGTTAGGTTTGGTTAGGTAGCCGAAAAAGTTAGGTTAGGTTAGGTTAGGTAGGTTAGGTAGTCGAAAAACAATTAATTCATGAAAACTTGGCTTATTAGGCAAAACGGGCATTGCATAGTAGGCTGAGAAGTGCGTTCTGGCTATTAGGTACGACATATATATATATATTATATATATATATATTTATATATTATATATATATATATATTTATATATATACTATATGTATATACATATATATATATAATAATATATATATATATATATATATATATATATATATATATATATATATGTGTATATATATACATATATATATATATATATATATATATATATTAATATATATATATATATATATATATATATATATATATATATGCAAACAAGCCTGAATGGTCCCCAGGACTATATGCGACTGAAAACTCACACCCCAGAAGTGACTCGAACCCATACTCCCAGGAGCAACGCAACTGGTAACTACAGGGCGCCTTAATCCGCTTGACCATCACGGCCGGACAAAAGGAAGTGATAGCCGAAGCTATTTGAACCACTTCCCCACCGGCAACTCGGATGGTAATCTTGGGCATAGCATTTCACCAAATCACCTAATTCTTTGGGGCACATGTGAGGAACACAAAAGCGAACAAGCCTGAATGGTCCCAGGACTATATGCGACTGAAAACTCACACCCCAGAAGTGACTCGAACCCATACTTCCAGGAGCAACGCAACTGGTAACTACAGGGCGCCTTAATCCGCTTGACCATCACGGCCGGACAAAAGGAAGTGATAGCCGAAGCTATTTGAACCACTTTCCCGCCGGCAACTCGGATGGTAATCTTGGGCATAGCATTTCACCAAATCACCTCATTCTTTGGGGCACACGTGAGGAACACAAATGCGAACAAGCCTGACTGGTCCTCAGGACTATATGCGACTGAAAACTCAAAAACTTTGTATATATATATATATATACTATTATATATATATATATATATATATATATATATAATATATAATATCTATAAGTATATATATATATATATATATATGTCGTACCTAGTAGCCAGAACGCACTTCTCGGCCTACTATTCAAGGCCCGATTTGCCTAATAAGCCAAGTTTTCCTGAATTAATATATTTTCTCTAATTTTTTTCTTATGAAATGATAAAGCTACCCATTTCATTATGTATGAGGTAAATTTTTTTTTATTGGAGTTAAAATTAACGTAGATATATGACCGAACCTAACCAACCCTACCTAACCTAACCTACCTATCTTTATAGGTTAGGTTGGGTTAGGTAGCCGAAAAAGTTAGGTTAGGTTAGGTTAGGTAGGTTAGATTGTCGAAAAAACAATTAATTCATGAAAACTTACCTTATTAGGCAAATCGGGCCTTGCATAGTAGGCTGAGAAGTGAGTTCTGGCTACTAGGTACGACATATATATATATATATATATTTATATATATATATATGTCGTACCTAGTACCCAGAACGCACTTCTCAGCCTACTATGCAAGGCCTGATTTGCCTATAAGTCAAGTTTTCCTGAATTAATATATTTTCTCTAATTTTTATCTTATGAAAATGATAAAGCTACCTATTTCATTATGTATGAGGTAAATTTTTTTTATTATTGGAGTTAAATTAACGTAGATATATGACCGAACCTAACCAACCCTACCTAACTTAACTTAACCTATCTTTATAGGTTAGGTTAGATTGTAGAAAAACAATTAATTCATAAAAACTTGGCTTATTAGGCAAATCGGGCCTTGCATAGTAGGCCGAGTACGACGTTCTGGCTACTAGGTACGACATATATATATATATATATATATATATTATATATATATATATATATATATATATATATATATATAATATGTCGTACCTAGTAGCCAGAACGCACTTGTCAGCCTACTATGCAGGGCCCGATTTGCCTAATAAGCCAAGTTTTCATGAATTAATTGTTTTTTGACTACCTAACCTACCTAACCTAACCTAACCTAACTTTTTCGGCTACCTAACCTAACCTAACCTATAAAGATAGGTTTGGTTAGGTTAGGTAGGGTTGGTTAGGTTCGGTCATATATCTACGTTAATTTTAACTCCAATAAAAAAAAATTGACCTCATACATTATGAAATGGGAAGCCTTATCATTTCATAAGAAAAAAAATAGAGAAAATATATTAATTCAGGAAAACTTGGCTTATTAGGCAAATCGGGCCTTGCATAGTAGGCTGAGAAGTGCGTTCTGGCTACTAGGTACGACATATATATATATATATATATATATATATATATATATATATATATATATATATATATATATATATATATACATATGTATATATAAATATATATATATATATGTATATGTATATATTAGTATATTTTGGTAGCTGTCTTTCCTGTAGACATATATTATTAAATATGACTGAAAAGGTAAGATTAATAATTCTAACACGAATTTTCTCAATCTTTCGTACATTTCTTTTCACTGTTGGAGGTAAATCAAAAATCAATTTTCCAAAATTCATTTTTATTTCTAGTCTGACGCGACACGAGCGCGTTTCGTAAAACTTATTACATTTTCAAAGACTTTAGTTCACAAATACACAACTAAATAGAACTTACGCATCTCCGATTTTATATCTACATTTGAGTGAGGTGGAAGGGGTGATGTGGCATTAACACAAGACAGAACAAAAGGTGACATTAATAGGGTATTAATTTCATCAACACAAGACAGAACAAGAAATGGTATTAATAGGGTATTAATTTCATCAACACAAGACAGAACACGAAACAATGGGTATTGAATAGAAGTGTTTGTAGAAAGCCTATTGGTCCATATTTCTTGATGCTTCTATATTGGAGCGAAGTCTTGAGGTGGGTAGAATATAGTTGTGGTCATTAATTGGCTGTTGATTGCTGGTGTTGACTTCTTGATGTGTAGTGCCTCGCAAACGTCAAGCCGCCTGCTATCGCTGTATCTATCGATGAGTTCTGTGTTGTTTACTAGGATTTCTCTGGCGATGGTTTGGTTGTGGGAAGAGATTATATGTTCCTTAATGGAGCCCTGTTGCTTATGCATCGTTAAACGCCTAGAAAGAGATGTTGTTGTCTTGCCTATATACTGGGTTTTTTGGAGCTTACAGTCCCCAAGAGGGCATTTGAAGGCATAGACGACGTTAGTCTCTTTTAAAGCGTTCTGTTTTGTGTCTGGAGAGTTTCTCATGAGTAGGCTGGCCGTTTTTCTGGTTTTATAGTAAATCGTCAGTTGTATCCTCTGATTTTTGTCTGTAGGGATAACGTTTCTATTAACAATATCTTTCAGGACCCTTTCCTCCGTTTTATGAGCTGTGGAAAAGAAGTTCCTGTAAAATAGTCTAATAGGGGGTATAGGTGTTGTGTTAGTTGTCTCTTCAGAGGTTGCATGGCGTTTCACTTTCCTTCTTATGATGTCTTCGACGAAACCATTGGAGAAGCCGTTGTTGACTAGGACCTGCCTTACCCTACAGAGTTCTTCGTCGACTTGCTTCCATTCTGAGCTGTGGCTGAGAGCACGGTCGACATATGCGTTAACAACACTCCTTTTGTACCTGTCTGGGCAGTCGTTGTTGGCATTTAGGCACATTCCTATGTTCGTTTCCTTAGTGTAGACTGCAGTGTGGAAACCTCCGCTCTTTTCCATGACTGTTACATCTAGAAAGGGCAGCTTCCCATCCTTTTCCATCTCGTAAGTGAAACGCTACACGGAACTCTGCTCAAATGCCTCCTTCAGCTCCTGCAGATGTCTGACATCAGGTA
This sequence comes from Procambarus clarkii, assembly GCF_040958095.1. NCBI lineage: Eukaryota > Metazoa > Arthropoda > Malacostraca > Decapoda > Cambaridae > Procambarus > Procambarus clarkii. Next base: position 7,864,690 of record NC_091225.1, read on the forward strand.
CCTGTGTAAAAATGTCGTCAACATACCTGCAGTATATGGCCGGTTTCAAGTTCATGTCGACTAAGGCTTTTTGCTCGATGGTACCCATGTAGAAGTTTGCAAACAGGACACCTAGGGGAGAACCCATGGCGACCCCATCTACTTGCTTATACATGTGCCCATCCAGGCTCAAGAAGGGTGCCTCTTTAGTACAAGCTTGGAGTAGTTTCCTCAGAATATTTTCTGGTATATCAAGAGGAGTACAGGCTGGATCACGATACACTCTGTCGGCTATCATCCCGATTGTATATATTCAATTCACAACTATATTCTACCCACCTCAAGACTCCGCTCCAATATAGAAGCATCAAGAAATATGGACCAATAGGCTTTCTACAAACACTTCTATTCAATACCCATTGTTTCGTGTTCTGTCTTGTGTTGATGAAATTAATACCCTATTAATACCACTTCTTGTTCTGTCTTGTGTTGATGAAATTAATACCCTATTAATGCCACCTTTTGTTCTGTCTTGTGTTAATGCCACATCACCCCTTCCACCTCACTCAAATGTAGATATAAAATCGGAGATGCGTAAGTTCTATTCAGTTGTGTATTTGTGAACTAAAGTCTTTGAAAATGTAATAAGTTTACGAAACGCGCTCGTGTCGCGTCAGACTAGAAATAAAAATGAATTTTGGAGAATTGATTTTTGATTTACCTCCAAAAGTGAAAAGAAATGTACGAAAGATTGAGAAAATTCGTGTTAGAATTATCAATCTTACCTTTTCGGTCATATTTAATAATATATATGTGTGTATATATATATATATATATATATATATATATATATGTATATATATATATATATATATATATATATATATATATATATATATATATATATATATATATATATATATATATATATATATATATATATATATATATATATATATATGGCTGTATTAACTTGAACAGCATGGACATGCAATTTTCATTATATAGTACTCTTTATTAAAACTGTTATGCAAGCAATTAGGATATACAATTTGTGACAAAATATTACAAATAAAATACAATATCCTATCTTTCCTGCGCAGGAGGTGGACATTGGTCTTGGCCCCTTTGCTATCGATGCTCAGTCAGCTGCGGTTGTGGACTTCACGTGGCCAGTGACAATAGAATACATTAGGATCCTAGGAGGTCGAGGTCGGGCGGAGGTGGACCCGTGGGGTTTCCTCTTCCCTCTGGACCCGCTGGTGTGGGCGTCCATCTTGGGGGCGCTACTGGTGCTGCCTCTTGCGGTGTTCCTCATGTCCTCATGCACTTCCATTAAGACTCCGGTCCAATTTATGGACGAGACATTCAACTTTACATCACTAATTCTAAATCAAGGTTGGCAATATTTAAATTTTTGTATTTAACGAAACAAATGTTATTTACAATTACTTGGTATTACTTCTAGAATACTAGGATGTTTTAATAATATTTATCTGGTGACCCTAGGCTGAATTCAGACCCCTCTAATGCTTTTATATTCGAAACTCTACTCCTTATAATTATTATATTTTTATTTATTATATTTATTATTATTGAATAAATCTACAAGAACCTTGATGAGGATTCGAAAATATGCGCTGAGTGTTCCCAGACGCGCTTTAGGCAACTGAACCAGTACATAATTAAAAGAATTGCAATCTGAAGGGTTATTGCCTTCACACGGATCCTGAGTCTTCCACCGAAGCCTAACAGGGGTTTTACACTGTGAGAGAAATACTAGGATTGAAAAAAAACAGAATTACATAGGACCACAAATCTGCAACTGAATAATTACTGTAAATAATTAATAAAAATTCCACACAAAATAAGCTAATTTGTTACCTGAAGGTAAGGTTCCTATGCTGGGTTGTAAGGCCAACTCCTCGAGTCCTTGATTCTGGTAATGGGCTGTAGCAGGTAGGGTTCTTAAAGCTGAACTAGATCATTGATAGTAGAACCACAATATACCTGCGGGCATTCCAACACATTTAGCTTGTAATTTTATACAAGTATAAATTTATAAAAACAGTCTAAAATTGTAAACACTAGTATGGTTCATGATCAAAGATCTGAACTAGGATATAGTTTAACCTAGCTCTAGAAATATTGTAACAACCCCTTATCAATTGTTCTAATGCTCTCAACAAAGTGGTTGTATAATACAAGGATAATGCATGTGCAATATGCAAAGAAAATATTATATGTAATAAAATTAACCTAATTGATAAATTAAGATTAATGGAAATGGCAATTAAATGTATGATGATTAATACTAAAGAATTATATACGCAAGATATAGATAGATTGATATGAATATTCAGCAAAAAAAGAGGTTCATTCACTGAAAAAGATATATCAACTCATTAATTGGTGAGGCATTGCCTTGCTGCCTAACGACTCTCAACTTATATTTGGATGTATTATTGTCATAACGTATACTACTGGCTAATCTACGCTCTAAAACAATAATTAACTAATCCAGAAAATGAAAACCGGAGCCTAATTTGGCAAGTTGTCAGTCTGTATGATCTCTCAAGAGATAGGCTCTGTATTTTTGATGAAGATAAGGCATCTTGATGTTGATTGAGTTCCTAGTAGCGTTTGCTGTAGGATGGATTCACAATCACTTTATTCTAGCAGTGCTAAGGATTAAGTGATGATGGAAGCGTAGCAAGTCTCTGGATACATGAGTTCACTCTCACTTCGAATTGTTATGGACAAATTCTAGCTTAGATTATAGATCAGGGACTCCCCGAATATCTAGGGAGTGATTATTGGTAATTTAACAAGTAGTTTGTGCGCTAGTGTCCACTGAAATTGTCCTCAAACACCGTTTTCATGTCAACATAGGATTATCAGGTACTCGACATTTCTGCACCACCTGCATCGGCCCCCTCCTCGCAGTCAGGGTGCCGACAATGATTATAGTTTGATTATTTTCATTGTTTATATTGATTATTGTGATAAAGTTATATCACAGGATAAACACCTAGAAGATTTAAAGATTATTGATAGTACATTTTGTCCTTTATTAAGGATTTTGAAAAATATGTCTATCTTATCTTGAGATGATTTCGGGGCTTTAGTGTCCCTGCGGCCCGGTCCTCGACCAGGCCTCCGCCCCCAAGAAGCAGCCCGTGACAGCTGACTAACACCCAGGTACCTATTTTACTGCTAGGTAACAGGGGCATAGGGTGAAAGAAACTCTGCCCATTGTTTCTCGCCGGTGCCTGGGATCGAACCCAGGACCACAGGATCACAAGCCCAGTGTGCTGTCCGCTCGGCCGACCGGCTCTAAATGTCACTGGAAGCTATTACTTCGGTTCCAACATTTTTTTTTTTATTATTTCGAACTTCTAGATTCTTGACATCACATGTAAAATGTTGTATAGCTATTGAGCCCAATGGTGTACTTTATCAAATGGCCATGTAGGCTGCTAATGTAGATAATGATGATTCTTAAATCATTAGCAGAGATATGAATCTGATGTAAAATATAGATATGGTATGGAAATATTACATCCATTAGAAAATAATATGGATATGATGAGTGGAATTTTCCACACACACACACACACACACACACACACACACACACACACACACACACACACACACACACACACACACACACACACACACACACACACACCCACACACAACCACACACACGCACACACACACACACACACATTGGGGGCCTCGTAGCCTGGTGGATAGCGCGCAGGATTCGTAATTCTGTGGCGCGGGTTCGATTCCCGCACGAGGCAAAAACAAATGGCAAAGTTTCTTTCACCCTGAATGCCCCTGTTACCTAGCAGTAAATAGGTACCTGGGAGTTAGTCAGCTGTCACGGGCTGCTTCCTGGTGTGTGTGTGTGTGTGTGTGTGTGTGTGTGTGTGGTGTGGGAAAAAAAAAAAAAAAAAAAAAAAAGTGGTTAGTAAACAGTTGATTGACAGTTGAGAGGCGGGCCGAAAGAGCAAAGCTCAACCCCCGTAAAAACACAACTAGTAAACACACACACACACACACACACACACACACACACACACACACACACACACACACACACACACACACACACACACACACACACACACACACACACACACACACACACACACACACACACACACACACACACACACACACACACACAAAGGGAAAAATCCGAGAAGCAACAGAAGAATCCATGGTATAATAGGGCATGTATGGAAGCGAAGAAACTGAACAAAAGGGCGTGGAGGAACTTCCGGAATAACAGAACACCAGAGAGCAGAGAGAGATACCAGAGAACCAGGAATGAGTACGTCAGGGTGAGAAGAGAAGCAGAGAAAAGTTTTGAAAATGATATAGCAAACAAAGCCAAGACCGAACCAAAGCTACACCACAGTCACATCAGAAGGAAAACAACAGTGAAAGAACAGGTATTGAAACTTCGAACAGGCGAGGACAGGTATACAGAGAATGACAGAGAGGTGTGTGAAGAACTCAACAAGAGGTTCCAGGAGGTCTTCACAATAGAACAAGGTGAGGTCACTGTGCTAGGAGAAAGGGAGGTAAACCAGGCGGCCTTGGAAGAGTTCGAAATTACTAGAGAGGAGGGCAAGAGACACCTGCTGGATCTGGATGTTAGAAAGGCTGTTGGTCCAGATGGAATCTCACCATGGATACTGAAAGAGTGTGCAGAGGCACTTTGCTTGCCACTCTCCATAGTGTATAGTAAGTCACAGGAGATGGGAGACCTACCAGAAATATGGAAGACGGCGAATGTGGTCCCAATATACAAAAAGGGCGACAGGCAAGAGGCACTGAACTACAGGCCAGTGTCCTTGACTTGTATACCATGCAAGGTGATGGAGAAGATCATGAGAAAAAACCTGGTAACACATCTGGAGAGAAGGAACTTCGTGACAAATCGCCAACATGGGTTCAGGGAGGGTAAATCTTGCCTTACAGGCTTGATAGAATTCTACGATCAGGTGACAAAGATTAAGCAAGAAAGAGAGAACTGGGCGGACTGCATTTTCTTGGATTGTCGGAAAGCCTTTGACACAGTACCGCATAAGAGGCTGGTACATAAGCTGGAGAGACAGGCAGGTGTAGCTGATAAGGTGCTCCAGTGGATAAGGGAGTATCTAAGCAATAGGAAGCAGAGAGTTACGGTGAGGGGTGAGACCTCCGATTGGCGTGAAGTCACCAGTGGAGTCCCACAGGGCTCTGTACTCGGTCCTATCTTGTTTCTGATATATGTAAATGATCTTCCAGAGGGTATTGATTCATTTCTCTCAATGTTTGTGGACGATGCTTAAATTATGAGAAGAATTAAAACAGAAGAGGACTGTTTGAGGCTTCAAGAAGACCTAGACAAGCTGAAGGAATGGTCGAACAAATGGTTGTTAGAGTTTAACCCAACCAAATGTAATGTAATGAAGATAGGTGTAGGGAGCAGGAGGCCAGATACAAGGTATCATCTGGGAGAGGAAATTCTTCAGGAGTCAGAGAAGGAAAAAGACTTGGAGGTTGATATCACGCCAGACCTGTCTCCTGCAGCACATATCAAGCGGATAACATCAGCGGCATATACCATGCTGGCCAACATACGAACGGCATTCAGAAACTTGTGTAAAGAACCATTCAGAACTTTGTATACCACATATGTCAAGTCAATCCTGGAGTATGCAGCCCCAGCATGGAGTCCATATCTAGTAAAGGATAAGACTAAACTGGAAAAGGTTCAAAGGTTTGCCACCAGACTAGTACCCGAGCTGAGAGGTATGAGCTACGAGGAGAGGCTACGGGAATTAAACCTCACTTCGCTGGAAGACAGAAGAGTTAGGGGGTACATGATCACCACATTCAAGATTCTGAAGGGAATTGATAGGGTAGATAAAGACAGTCTATTTAACACAAGGGGAACACGCACAAGGGGACACAAGTGGAAACTGAGTGCCCAAATGAGCCACAGAGATATTAGAAAGAACTTTTTTAGTGTCAGAGTGGTGGACAAATGGAATGCATTAGGTGGTGATGTGGTGGAGGCTGACTCCATACACAGTTTCAAGTGTAGATATGATAGAGCCCGATAGGCTCAGGAATCTGTACACCTGTTGATTGGCGGTTGAGAGGCGGGACCAAAGAGCCAGAGCTCAACCCCCGCAAATACAACTAGGTGAGTACAACTAGGTGAGTACAACTAGGTGAGTACACACACACACACACACACACACACACACACACACACACACACACACACACACACACACACACACACACACACACACCCACACACCACTCTCCCCCTCCCCCCCACTCTCTCCCTCCCCTCTCTCCCTCCCCTCTCTCTCTCCCTCCCCTCTCTCTCTTCCTCCCCCCTCTCTCTTCCTCCCCCCTCTCTCTTCCTCCCCCCTCTCTCTCCCTCCCCCCCTCTCTCTCTCTCTGTCTCTCTCTCTCTGTCTCTCTCTCTCTGTCTCTCTCTCTCTGTCTCTGTCTCTCTCTTTCTCTCTCTCTCTCTCTCTCTCTCTCTCTCTCTCTCTCTATCTCTCTCTCTCTCTCTCTCTCTCTCTCTCTCTCTCTCTCTCTCTCTCTCTCTCTCTCTCTCTCTCTCTCTCTCTCTCTCTCTCTCTCTCTCTCTCTCTCTCTCTCTCTCTCTCTCTCTCTCTCTCTCTCTCTCTCTCTCTCTCTCTCTCTCTCTCTCTCTCTCTCTCTCTCACACACACACACACTCATAGGGAAATCATGGAAGGGAGACGAACTCTGACTGCCAAACGCAGGAGGACATTCGCAACTGGAACAAACACAGAGGATGGGGTGGAACAGGAAGACTGGATGAAGGAAGTACTCCAGCAAATGCGGAATGAATTCAGTGAAGGACTGAGGGTAATGAGGGAGACAGTAGCCAACCTGCAAGATGATCTAAGGGCAGCAAAGGAGGAGATAAGATACCTAAAGGAGACTCTTCCACAATACCAGGCACAAACCGTACCCCAGGGCGATGGGAATGCTACTGTGGAGGGGACCACTACAACCCAGATCTCATTTGCTGAAATGCTTAAAAAGAGCCCTGAAGCTAGGTCTGCAGTTAAGGAAGTTGCCATGGAAGTGGCTTCCTCTCAGGAAGCGGCTAGATGTACTAGCCGGCTGATAGAGAGAAATAGAGCAGTAGTAGTAGCAGGCATTAAAGAGCAAACAGGGACCAGACCAAAGGAGCGGAGAGACAAGGACAAAATCATGATTAAAGAGATCCTTAAAAGGGTAAGGATGGAGGGCGCTGAGCAAAATGTTGAAAATGTTTTCAGGCTTGGAAAGTACAACAAGGACAGAGACCGAATGATAAAGGTGGTTTTCATGAGCGAAATCGCGAAAGAGGAACTGTTAGCAAGGAAGTGCTGTCTAGCAGGTGTAGAGAAGTTAAAAAAAATATTCCTGCAGAGGGATATGACAAGGGAATAGAGAATACGGACAGCAGACGCGAGGAAGGAGCGCAGGGAGAGAGAAGGAAATCAGAGTACCACAACCCAGAACCCTACAATCCCAGAGGGAAGTGGAGAACCCTCCTCAAACAGTGCAACAGCCACAGGGATTTGGGCACCACCCCCACATTCTACCCAACAGACACCCAACCTGCCCCATCCCCTGTCAGCCCCCCACTAAGTACCCACCTAGGGCACCCTCCCCCCACCCACCCCTTCCTCCCACTCACCCCCTTCTCTCCCTCACCCCTCTCCCCAGGACCTCCCTTCTCTCCCATCCCCCAAGCCCTCCCTTCTCCCACATGCCCTCCCGTCTCTCCCACCCCCAAGCCCTCCCTTTCCCCCCTCCCCCCTAAGCCCCCCACTCTCCCCCACCCCACCTAAATCTTCCCCTCTCCCCCACTCCCCTAAACCCTCCCCTCTTTCTCACCCACTTCAGCCCTCCCTTTTCCCCCACGCCCCCCAAGCCCTCCACCCTTTTCTCTCCCCCCAAGCCCCCCATCTCTCCTATCCCCCACAGCCTCTCCTCCCCCCATGCTTCTCCAACCCTCCCTCTCTTACCCACCCCCTGTACCCTCCCCCTCTTACCCACCCCCTGTACCCTCCCCCTCTTACCCACCCCCTGTACCCTCCCCCTCTCCCCCACCACCCCAAGCCCTCCCTCTTCCACCAATCTCCAGATGCCAGGTCCCCCCAACTCCCACTCACCCCAGATCCCAAAGGTCCCCCCCCCAGAGAAGAAGCAGAAGAGAGTCAGTTTCAGGGTGATGTACTCGAACATAGATGGGTTCACAAGCAAGACAAGTGAACTAAGGGAAAGAGCACAAGAAGTTAACCCAGATGTAATCGGACTCACTGAAACAAAACTCTCTGGAATCATAACGAATGCCGTGTTTACCCAGGAGTACACAGTAATAAGGAAAGAGAGGGAAGGTAGGGGAGGAGGTGGAGTGGACCTACTCATGAGAAGGGAATGGAGTTTTAAGGAGATGGTCATCCCGGACTGTGAGGAGTTCAGAGACTACATAGCAGGCACCATAACAATGGGAGGACCAAGAATAGTAGTAGCAGTAATATACAACCCTCCACCAAATGACAGGAGACCCAGTCAAGAGTATGAAAACAACAACATGGCAGTTAACACTATAATTGAGAGGGCAGCCTCTGCTGCCTGTAGAAATAGATCCCACCTGCTCATCATGGGCGACTTCAATCACGGTACGATTGACTGGGAGAACAAGGAACCGCATGGAGGCGAGGATACGAGGAGAGCCAAACTATTGGAGGTGGTGACCAGCAACTTTTTAACCCAGCATGTCGGAGAACCCACAAGGATGAGAGGCAATGACGAACCAGCGAGACTCGACCTAGTCTTCACTCTGAACGACTCCGACATAAGAGAAATCGGTTTTGAGGACCCAGTAGGAATGAGCGACCACAGTGTACTGGTGTTTGAGTACTTGATTGAAGAAGGGTTATTGAACTCTAGGAGGGATACCGAAACCAAAAGGTTAGCATACCGAAAGGGAAACTATGAGAGGATAAGAAAATTCCTAACAGATATAGCATGGGAAACAGAGCTCAGGGGAAAGACGGCCCAAGATATGATGGATTACATCACGCAGAAGTGCAAGGACGCAGCAAACAAGTTTGTCCCAGTCCAAAAGGAAAACAGAGAAATGAAAATGAGAAACCCATGGTTTAATCAGAGATGTAGGCTAGCTAAGCAGCAAAGTAAAAGGGCATGGAGAAACTATAGGAATAACAGGACTCTGGAGAGCAGAGAAAGATACCAGAATGCCAGGAATGAATACGTCAGGACGAGAAGAGAGGCAGAAGGACAATACGAAAATGACATCGCAAGCAAGGCAAAGACTCAGCCTAAATTGTTGCATAGCCACATTAGGAGAAAACCAACAGTAAAGGAACAGGTTATGAAATTAAGGATAGGGGCGGAAGGATTCACTACAAATGACAAGGAAGTGTGTGAGGAATTGAATAAGAAATTCCAGGAGGTCTTCACCTTAGAGCAAGGAGAAATTCCAGAGGTAAGTGAGGGAATAGCTAACCAGGGACCACTGGAAGAGTTTGAGATTACCAGTGGGGGAAGTAAGGAAGTGTTTACTAGAGTTGGACGTGACGAAGGCTATAGGCCTAGATGGAATCTCCCCTTGGGTTCTAAAGGAAGGAGCAAGAGAACTGTGCCTACCACTCTCCATAGTGTATAACAAATCACTGGCAACAGGGGAACTGCCAGATATTTGGAAAGCAGCTAACGTAGTCCCGATATACAAGAAAGGGGATAGACAGGAGGCACTGAACTACAGGCCAGTGTCCCTAACCTGCATACCATGCAAGCTGATGGAGACGATTGTGCGAAAAAAACTAGTGGAGCATCTGGAGCGAAGGAACTCTGTAACACAGCATCAACATGGGTTCAGGGATGGCAGGTCCTGCCTCACAGGGTTACTTGAATTCTACGACCAGGCAACAAAAATAAGGGAAGAAAGAGAAGGGTGGGCAGACTGCATATTTTTGGATTGTCAGAAAGCCTTTGATACAGTACCACACAAGAGGCTAGTGCGAAAGTTGGAGATGCAGGCTGGAGTGAAAGGGAAGGTACTCCGGTGGATAGAGGAGTACCTAAGCAACAGGAGACAACGAGTCTGTGTGAGGAGTGAGGTCTCAGATTGGCGAGACGTCACAAGTGGAGTTCCGCAGGGGTCAGTCCTTGGACCTATACTGTTTCTGGTATATGTAAATGATTTCCCAGAGGGTATAGATTCGTTCCTCTCAATGTTTGCCGACGATGCAAAAATTATGAGGAGGATTGAAACAGAGGATGATAGTAGGAGGCTACAAGATGACCTGGATAGACTGAGTGAATGGTCCAACAAATGGCTGTTGAAGTTCAACCCGAGTAAATGCAAAGTAATGAAACTAGGCAGTGGAAACAGGAGGCCAGGCACAGGATACAGAATAGGAGATGAAGTACTTAATGAAACAGACAGAGAGAAAGATCTAGGAGTTGACATCACACCAAACCTGTCTCCTGAAGCCCACATAAAGAGAATAACGTCTGCGGCATATGCGAGGCTGGCTAACATCAGAACGGCGTTCAGGAACCTGTGTAAGGAATCATTCAGAATCTTGTACACCACATATGTAAGACCAATCCTGGAGTATGCGGCCCCAGCGTGGAGCCCGTACCTTGTCAAGCACAAGACGAAGCTGGAAAAAGTCCAAAGGTATGCTACTAGACTGGTCCCAGAACTAAGAGGCATGAGTTATGAGGAAAGGCTGCGGGAAATGCACCTTACGACACTGGAAGACAGAAGAGTAAGGGGGGACATGATCACAACCTACAAAATCCTCAGAGGAATCGACCGGGTAAACAAGGAGGAACTATTCAACACTGGTGGGACGCGAACAAGGGGACACAGGTGGAAGCTGAGTACCCAAATGAGCCACAGAGACGTTAGAAAGAACTTTTTCAGTGTCAGAGTAGTTAGTAAATGGAATGCACTAGGAAGTGATGTGGTGGAGGCTGACTCCATACACAGTTTCAAATGTAGATATGATAGAGCCCAGTAGGCTCAGGAATCTGTACACCAGTTGATTGACGGTTGAGAGGCGGGACCAAAGAGCCAGAGCTCAACCCCCTCAAGCACAATTAGGTGAGTACACTCACACACACACACACACAATTCCCCCCATGTATTTGGGCTCCGTCAACCAAATAGTTCTTCCTCTGCCCCTACTTCAATACACACAGAAATCTCAATAACTTGATATATCAAATAAACAAATTCTTGTTGATTTGTTAATTAGATATATGACATATATATCAATATATTTGATATATCAATCCAAATATTCTCCAGAATATGACACGCTAAATCGTTTAGCAACTTTGTATCCATTCGCTGCTGAGTTAACAGAGGCTACAATTAAGTATTGGCGTCAAGTAAATCCTCCCCGGCCAGGATATGAACCCAGGCCAAAGCGCTCGTGAAACACAGTGCGAGTGTGTTACCACTTCGCCACGTGACGTCTGTCGGCCAGTAATTCTATCTGACGCCCCTCTTTCAGTATATCAGTGAGAAAATCCACAGGAGCTGTGATAAGGAGCCGAACCTACATGCTGGGAATTCCCAAACACACGCTCTGGAAAACTAGGCCACGACATGACCAAAAGAGTTGCATTATGTGGTTCTGCTGAACAAATGGGGTTTTCCGAGGCTTTCTCTTCCGAGGATTGCCGAGTGCATTATCAGGATGGGACTTGCATTGTGATATTGTACTTTGGAGAGTATGAGTGACATGGTAAAGTTCAAAATCTTTAAATAATAATACACAAATACAAAATTGTGGATTTTTATCCTGTGTCATTATGTCTGTGAAAAGACATCACAGTACCATAACATACCATATCTTCAGCCCGTCCTTTTAAAGTTTCCCAACGTTAAGAACGTGTCATATTAAAGTTTCCAATATAACCTACCTGAGGACCCATAACAAAACGGGAGATTATGTTAATTTCGTGAGCCGCTGCCATTGTCTTGTACGTTATTTTGTAATTAGGTACAGTATAGGTCAAAATGCGACATTCTATTAGGAAGGCTGGTTCATATCTTAGGCATTCATGTTTCGTTTCCTGTGGACTGATGTCTGTACAACTCGATGTACAACTACAACCTTAACAAATCAGACCAGAAAGATCATAACAAGAAAATACTCAGAAAGTGGCTAAGTGATACTCAAAATATGTTAATCAATATTTTTGCCTACAAAACCATGAATGAAAGAATCTATAACCACAAGCTATCACCGTTGTGCTCCATGGAAATGTTGCAAATCGAGTTTTGTAGCAATTAGTTATTTGCCTGAATCCTTCATAAAAACATCCAGACATGGTTAGCAAACCGGCAGCTACATATTTTATTGGCCCGTGTTCAATGCCTGATGATCCTCGTGATAGAAATGTAATTCACGAAATTCTTATTTTTTTTGTATACCTGTAAACAAATTCACAAGGGTCGTGACGAGGATCAACCTACGTCCGAGATCATCCCAAATCTGCTTTTATCGACTGAGCTACGACATGGTCAAAAGAGTTGAAACCGAAGTTCTACTGAACTTACTGGATCCTGCAGCCTCTCCGAGACATAAACCAGGGTTTTACACAACTCCCCTGTGCACTCGAGCTATGTCAATAGGCCGTTCTCCCTCTTCGCCCTTACTTCATTACACACTGAAATCACAATAGCGTGATTTGTTCATGTGATGCAACACACTATTATGATTTCTGTGTGTTAATTCCTATATTTTTTAGATTCCTCTAATGTGTAAACAGTTTAATCTGAATCACTTTATTAATGAAAACAATGAGTCACAATAATGACAGACTTAAGGAACACAAAAGAAGTGTTACATTGGCAAACACAAACAATGCAGTTATTATGTTTCCCGATAGGTATCACAGTTCAAAATAACTTTTTTTTCTCTTTATTATAAAGCTAGCTGTACCCGCCACGCGTTGCTGTAGCATAATCTGGGTTTAATGGGAAAGAAAGAAAGAGAGTGCACGTTTCTAATATGATTAATTTCACAATGCTTGTGGGTATACAATATTTTTTGTTGTTCCATTGTCTGTGGAGATATAGAGATTTTCTGATTTGCTGACTCTAAAACACGCAACATATAATTGTCCATGTGAGAAGCAATCCGTGTCTAGATATAAACTGCACAATTCTAAAGATTGGCCCTGAGCTTTGTTGATGGAGATTACAAACGCCAATTTAATTTTAAATTACAATCTCGTAAGTTGAAATGTCATATCTGTTGGAATAATAGGTATGCGAGGAATGAGGACATCTTCACCTTGAAAGGTCCTGTCAAGATTGTTGCTTCTGCGACGTTGTTGATTATTTTTTTTTTACTGCAAGGCGCATGGCCTTGCAAAGTTTTGGTTGGTTGATATTTTGCAACATAATAATTGGCCAGCCGAATTTCAATTGACGTACGTGTGTTGGTATCCATGGTAGATCGAGTGTATTCAACAATTCTGTTGGATAATTAACAGCTTCATCTGCTTCCTCAACAGTGTCGACGGACTTGTATGTTACTGCCTTGCTTTGGATGTTAGACTGAATAATATTGTTAAGTTCGTAGGCGTCTTTGTTCTTAGCCGCAAGAACAGCTCGTTCAATCGGCCAATCGTGATTCTTATAATTGGTTTGAATATTGGGAAATACTTTTTCAACCAATTATTCTTTTGACGTCACTAGATTCTAGAGGTTATGAGGCACTGAAATTCACCCTGAGGTCAGATCAACCAGCACATTTCCGTTCCTAATTTTCTGAAATTGATGTGAGAATATCTCAGCTGATGGATCGTTTTGCAGCTGGACACGCATATTTGTAGTTAATTTTAACGTCTTTACGTGGCGCCACAAAGTAGAATATTTCAGTGTAGCATTTATTTCGTCCACTGGTGTCAATCGAGGAATTGCAGGTAATGTTTGCCTGAAATCTCCTGCATCAATATTAATGCGTTCCAAAAGGGTCTAATGTTTCCACACAAATCTTGCGATGATCGATCAAGAGCCTCGAGCGATTTTTTGTGGGCCATTGTACATTCATCTCAAACGATAAGTTTGCATTTCTGCAATACTTTTTCCATGCCAGATCCTTTGGAAATGTTGCACGTAGGAGTTTCAATTAATTGTATTTTCAATGGAATTTTCAAAGCCGAAGTATTAGTTCTTCCATCCGTTAGCAATGTCGCAGCTATTCCGGACTATGCAAGAGCTAAGGTTATGCCATTTTGTGATCGAAATGCTGCCAGAATCAATCTAATTAGGAAGGTTTTACCACTTCCTCCTGGGCGCATCTAAGAAGATTTCTCCAAGCCCGTTATTGACAGTTTGAATTATTTGATTGCACATACGACAACAGATCACCCGTGTTGTAATTTTGTTCATGACGCAATTCTACATTGAACGAAGCATCAGCAAATCGATTCGCATTTCCAATTGATTGAGAACTTTGTTCGCGATTTCTAAGCAAAAATCTTCAATCATTATGAACACTTCGTTGTAGATTTTGCTGTGAAATCCATGTTCATATTTGAATTTTCCTTGCATATTCGACGGATAATATCTAGAGCCATGTGCGATTTATATTTCTCCCATAACTCTGTTGGAGATCAACGAGAGCAGGTGGTCAATATGATTGCAAAAAATGCACAAATTTGATTTGGATTTGACGTGTTGGACGCATGTTAATGCATACATCCCAGTGTCGGTCGTTCTCCAATAAATTCAGAGCTTGACATGCACTACAGAAAGTGGCGGGTGTAACGACGTTCACAAATCTCAATTGCTGGAAATCCGTTGGACCGAGCACATTTACCAACAGCATGCGAAGAAAGGAGCATTCATCTTGACTGGGATGCACGGTGCACAGTCTTCTTATCATAGTTTATTTGAATACGCCAGGTTGTCCGTCAACTCGCTCTCCTCGTTTGTGTCGTTCAAATGATTTTCTACAGGAATTCCATGTGTAATACGTAGGCACTTCCGAAATCAGCAGTGTTTTCGCAAACGCGTCAATTTGACATAACGTGAAGAAAGACGTTGTAGCCGGGGGATTCATAGCAGTTTTTTGCACATTTGCAGCTGTGAAATAAACGTGTTGTCCATTTTCTTGTTTTCAAAACAAAAACAAAAAATACTAACGAAATATTTATATTCAAACAGAGATCAATCGACACAGTTCAATTTCACCACCAATTGCACTGAAAAATAAGCAGAACAGTTAAAAAAATGAAACGAAAAAACTGAAGAAAGAAACATAACCTATAGCCATGAAATGCACGGTATGGTAACCAACCCAGCTCAATTCCAACATAATGTCACACAAAATAATTAAATCAAACTGAAAATAGATTTATCAATGCAATCGGAAACATTGAAATGGAATCGTAACATATTTTGTGTAGTGTGTGTTGTTCGTACATGCAACAGAGGGCGCTGTTTTTCCAAAAATAAAATTTGATCGATGACAGGTGTTGTATCTAAATAGTAGGTATATAAAATCACGCACGTATGTGATTGGAACGTTGTGTCAAAGTTTTAAAGGAATTAGTGAAGAACTTTTGGAGATTACAGCGTTAGTTGCTCTTACGTCCTAAAGATGGCACTGTTTAAACAAAAAACATGTTTTTTCCTTTATCAGATGAGGCATGTATATAATAGGTATATTAAAACACTCGCCTATTTGAATGCAATGTTGTGTGGAAATTTGAAAGCAATCGGTAAAGAGGTTTCGAAAATTTCCCTCACATGAGGAACACATGAAAAACACAGTTTTTCAAAGAAGCCTGTTTTTTTCCGTTACAGACGTGACATTCATATAGTATGTATATAAAAACCTGCTCGGATGTAAATGGAACGTTGTGTGAAAATTTCCAGGCAATTGGTGAAGAACTTTCGGAGATTAGCAATTTTGAACAAACGAACATTTCCATTTTTATTTACATAGATTCCATATAAATACAAAATAAAAAGCAAGGTACTAAAGCACCAAAACAGCATCAAACACCGCAGGATTCAACACTAACCAAACATCATTCCTACACAAAACATACACACAAAATCAAGACATAAAAATAAAACACCATGGAAATACAGGAGCACGAACCATGATACAGTGCAAATGCACGCATAAAAGGGTACAGAACTACACTGTTAAATTTAGGCGATGCAAAGACAGAACCAGGATCACACAACAAGTAGTTATAGAATACACAAAAGAAAATAAACACACACAAAAGCCCTCAACAAACCTCCACCAAACCTAGAAAATACATTGAAATTTGTTATGATCTTGAATACACCAGTATGATCATGATATGACTGGTATACACTGAGATCATACTGAATTAACTCAACCTTGCTATTCCACCTTCTTACTTAAAACCCCAGCTTAACACTGCTTGCAGCTCACTGTGACCCTCACTGAACTCCCAGCTAACGATTAAACTGAAATATAAATGGGAAGAAGCAACAAAATAAAGGGTTATGAATTTAAAATAATGAATAATACTTAAACTTATGACTGCCCCCACCTTGAAATCTGAATATGTCTGACTACTAATCTCCCAGGAAGGACAGAAATCAATAATCATTAAATTTGAAAAGCATAGGAATCTTGGCAATATTGCTTGGGAATTATTTATAGGAATTTTTACTTTACTTACTGAGGATTGAAGGACAACTTTAATATCCATTAAATGCAGGAGAACACAGGGGGATTTCCAGTACAGCACATAAAATGTAACATATAATGACAAGGGAAATGAACTAAACCAAATAAATCAATATTCACTTTTTTAAAAAGGACATGTTTAATAATATCAAAGTGAAATAAATCCTACTCTAAATACATCCCTAAGAGGTAATAGTCTGAAACACTGATTGAACATGAATACTAAAGTGCACAATACCTTAACCTGCAATACCAGCCACAGATGTTGAATGGCTGCCCCTCAGGATCTGATGGGACCTGTCCCAAGTCTTTCCCAAAGACACACTGACTAATATTTTCTTGACATGCTTACCAGTGGAAACAAGCTACACCCACAACTAAGTTCTTTAGGGTCAATAAACCCCGCCTTTCACAGTTTAGAGCCGGACTTCAAAAGTCCGGCTCTAGGCCGTGGTCAAGCCAATCAGTTAATTGATTTCAATTAATCAAACTCCAGGCTAGGCTAGGCCTGTCATTTAGGGTCTATTTCCCTTGACAGAATTATCATGTTTCAACACTTACATCTCAAGACACTCGGAGCAGGAGGTATATGACACTGGCTGAGTTTATTGGCCCTCAATTGGTCAATGGCTATAGACTGAGAGAGAGAGAGGGGGGAATGGTTGTGAAGAATTCGGATGGGGGATTGGGAGGATTGGGGAAGGAGGATTAGGGAATAGGATTGGGGCAGGAGAGGACAAGTGGCCTTCGACGGTCTCACTTCCCTAAGGAAACTTGACTCCAACAGTTTTATGACCGGTGAGGCCGGCTCGACAAAAGGGGAGGGGGAAGGGGGATGGGGAGAAGCTATGGTCTGTGCAAAGATCACTACAACTCCCCCTCTTCGGAATTTAGAAATTTGTGTGTAAATCACTTTAAAGTACAAATTTCGTATCCTGCCTCATTATAACTATTAACTCCAAAACATTAAAAACAATTTTACCCCAACAATATATAGATCCACTGCCTCAAAAACAAAAGACAATTATCTAATCCTAACTAATTTCACACAATCTCCAATCACAATAATTGCATACCCAAAAGGTATGCCCCAACATGTATGAATACACAATAACATGAAAACAACATGAAAAACAACAATGATACATAAAAATAAATGATGACAGAATACCGTCCCAATGATCCCAGTGGTCCAACTTGGATGCAGCCCCGCATCCCTACCAACTCCCTGGAAACCAAAACATCCTATACCTGTCCTGATATAGCAAAAAATACTAAAAAAATAAAAACAAATCCATATCTAATAACTTACAACTTGCTAAATCAATGGATAGCCCTCAGCTATCAAAGTGTCCTTCCTGGAATCAAACTCAAACACATCACTTCACATAAAATAGAAACATTAAAAATAAAAACAATGTCACAGTTAAAATCGTCTAAAACAAAAAAATAATCAAATACAGTAGATGAACACTACCTCTCAAGGTCCAAGTTTTCCACTTCACACCTGTGGCAAGTACGCGCCACAGCATGTAACCGGCTCCTAAAAATCTAAAGAAAATACACAAAACTTATTTTTATTACAAAAAAATCAATGTCCACGGACATGTCTCTTAACCAATAAAAATTCACAGGAAATAAGTTTCTAAAACTCCTAATATCCCAGAGTTCTAACTCAAGTCCACTGCAACAGCAGGTGAACACATTTTTCAGACTCTGCACAACACCACAGTTCAATATGTAATAAGTCCAATAAGTCAATAAGTTTTCAAAAAAAAAAATATATATATATGCATATTAATTTCTAGGATCTAGTAAAAATCTAGACAAAGTTCCACAACTTATCCACGTTTCTAGAGAACCTACTGGATGGTTCCCGAAGCAGTTCAGTCATAACAAGCTTATCTAGAGACAGGGTTAGTTTCTAGTAACAGTTTTCTAGATGTTCAATTTCAAGATTTATTTATCTATTCCACCCATAATTCTAGTTTTCCACATTTAACACTGTCCCTGAGTCACTTTCCTAAGGTATTAAGATATTTTACTATAAGATGGAAAATTGAAAGTTGAACTACTGTTCGGAGTTAACACAATTTAACATTTAATTTAATTTATTTTTTGTGAAACATTTTCCATTAAGATTTTCTATAGTTCTCTCATTGCCGACATCTTGTTGAGCTGTAGATTTCGGCTACTACCTCCTGTTGCTTGAAGATCCTGGTCTTCTGGAAGTTCCATTTCCTGCCACTGCCAAACCATAGAAAGTACAGGGTCTCGTATTTTCCTCACCTGACAGCGCTGAATGACAGCTGGCTGGCTTTCGTCTCAGGTGAACCCCGCTAACAGGAACCCGGGTATACCTCTTCTCCTCGCTCACAACAGTCATGATGGAAGGTCGTTAACTATGGCTGCCACAGTAGAACAGAGTTTCGACGTGTCACGGTGTCTCACGTTTGGAGTGAGTGTCGAGTGGCATTGAAGAGGATGGCATGATGACAGGACAGGTGAGTCCTACCTTTGCTCCTGGGCAACGTCATCTCCCGGCGTATACTTGTTATCCCAATACTATTGGGATGGTACACCTTCCGTGCAACCCCTTGTGCAGCTGAGCTTGGGCCAAGGTACATGGCTGTACCTAATCTGACAATTCAGCGGCACTCTTAACTTGACTACTAATGAGATTTGACAGGTCATCCTCTGCATCTGACTCAGTACTTGAATCAGTAGACAGGTCAGGAATTAGACTTGCTGAAGGCAGCCCTAGTTCCTCCCTCGCATGAAAAGGTTTTAACTTATTAATATGAATCGTTCTCTCAACTTGGTCCTTAAAAATACCTTTAATAATAAAATTAACCGGACCTTTTCTTTGAGTTACTCGATAAGGGCCCCGTCATCTAGGTGCAAGTTTCCTACTTTGAATGGCTGGAGCCGCTTCATTAACTCTTAACACAAGACTCCCTACTTTACACTTAGGAGGTAGTACATTCTTGTCATAATGCTGAGCATAGCGGTCTCGTGTTGTTTTGGAAGCTCTAGCTGCAATTCTCCATGCATTTTTTATCTTATTTATGCCATCTGATGGGTAATCATCCCCCTGTACAATGGTATGTCTGTTAAACAGACCTGATGGGAAATTACATGAATGACCAGTGAAAAGCAAAACGGGTTGGGTTTTAATTAACTGATGGAGGGCAGTGTTCAGAGCCAGCTGGACATAGGGCAGGTGTTTGTCCCATGAATTTGCATCATGCTCTGCAAGAATTGCAAGCATATCTTTAACTGACCGGTTCGTCCGATCTCTCATAACGTTAGCCTGAGAGTGATAAGTGGTGGTGAATGCTGGTTTCTAAAATCTTACATACTTCTCTAAAAATATTCCCATTAAATTGCTGACCTCGGTCAGAAACTAACACTTTTGGAGGGTCGAATACAGTGACGAACCTATTCAAGAACGCTTTTGCAACAGTACAAGAATCTTTCTGAGGCAATGCAATCAGTGTGGTGTATCCAGACAGATGGTCCACCAACACCAACACTTATCGATTGCCTGAATGACTGTGATGGAGATCAATCAAATCAGCTCCCACCCGGTCTAAGGGGTCCAAAATTTCTGGGAATTCCTGCAATGGAGCTTGTACCTTAAGGGGTACCTTTTCTCCTTTGGCAGTGATCGCAAAATTTAAAGAAGTTTATGACCTCTGTTAACATACCCTGAAATTAAAAGAGTGCCTTTGCTTTCATGTGAGTTTTAAAAATTCCCGGGTGATCTGGAATTTTAAACGAATGCCCGAGACTCAATGCCCGACGTTCTTAATGCATCTGGGATAACCAGCTGAAATACTGCACGAACCTTCTGTCCCTTTACATTAAACAGAACCCCCCTCCCTCATGTCAAAGTCATGTATGGCTAAATTACGTTACTTTGAAGGATATTTTTCTCCTTCCAAATGTTCAATAATATCTTTCCACCTAGGTTTGCTCATCTGGAATTCGCTCATTTTCTCACTAGAAATATTTTCAATATTAAGGTTTACATTAATATTAACGATGTTTCTACTCAAAGTGTCTGGCACAACATGTGACAGTCCAGGCTTGTAAAGTATCTGGAATAAGTGAGCAAACAGTTAATGAGACCACCGTGACATGCGAGGGCACTTAGTTCTTTTCTTAAAAATACGAGTTAAAGTCCTGTGATCTGTGTAAAGGACAAAGGGACGTTGGAAAAGATACGGCTCAAAGTATCTGACACTTTCTACTACAGCCAAAGTCTCCCGGTCCATTGCAGAATAGTGGACCTCCGGCTCCTTAACCTTCCTGCTAATATAGGCTACTGGGTGAGGAAGATTGACATTATCGCGTTGCATTAAACACCCCCCAATTTCTATGCCACTGGCGTCTGTGTGTACGTCCCACTCCTTATCAAAATCAGGTACTGCTAATACTGGGGTGGTAATGAGTTGACTTTTTCATTTTGCATAAGCAGTATCATGCTCTGGTTTCCAAATTAATTTATTGTTTTAGTCAGCTCAATTAAGGGAGCTGATGTACTAGCAAAACCCTTAATGTGGCTATTATAAGGAGGGAAGTGGAGCTCCTCCTAGAGCATGATCTAATTAAACCTAGTCAAAGTTCCTGGTGCTCGCCCTGCCTGTTAGTTCCTGAACCGAATGGGAAGTGGCGCCTGTGTACTGACTAAAGGTAATTGAATAAGGTAACTGAAGTAGATATTTTCCCCTTACCTTTGCTTGACGATTGTATTGACCAGCTTGGTTACCGTCAATTTATTTCAAAACTTGATTTGTCAAAAGGTTATCAAGTGCCCTTGTCAGATCGAGCCAGTGAAATGTTAGCATTTGTTACACCTGACGGTGTTTTCCATTGTAACGTCATGCCTTTTCGTCTTATGAATGCACCAGCAACATTCAAAAGATTAATGAATTTGCTGTTGCAGGATATTCCCAATTGCCGTGCATACCTAGACGACATTGTTTTATTCAGTGACTCCTGACAAAACCATTTACAATGTTTGAAATTGTTTTTTGCCACTTTGAAGAATGCTAAACTTACTGTAAACACACAGAAATTATATTTTGCCGGAGGTACTATTTTCTATCACGGGTACAAGGTTGGTCAAGGTAAGGTGATGCCTTTACAGGATAAAATTAGTGCCATTGTTATCTACCCTATCTTGACCAACAAGAAACAGGTACAGCGCTTCTTGGGGATGAGTGCCAACTATCGTAGGTATTGTAAAGGCTTTTCTATGGTAGCTTCACGTCCGACTGATTTTTTGCAGCAGATGAATAAGTTTATGTGGACTACCCAGTGTCAAGAAGCCTTTGATGGTCTAAATAAACATTTTGTAATGTATTTAAATGCTTCCGATTTGGGTGCAAGTGCTGTCTTACTCTAAGTTGGACTTGATGGTATAGAGGATCCGGTATATTATTACTTTCGAAAATTTAAAAGTATAGAGAAGAATTATTGTGTAGACGAAAAAGAGGCTTATGCTTTTGTTTTGGCATGCATAAAGTTTAAAATCTATTTACAAGTGAATAAGGTGTTATTCTTATATAACTATAGTAATAAGATGTATATACTGATCATAAGCTTTTAATATTCATTGATTGATTGAAACTTAATAATCAGAAGATTTTCAGGTGGTCGATGTTTTTGCAGGAATTTATTCTCCATTGTTATAGCCCCTTATAGCCTGGGTGGAACGAATCTACCCACTGAGAGATTCTACCTGCCTGACCTGAACTTGAGAGGTCAGAGGAAAGATGCATATATTAAATAATTAAATAGACGTCAGTGAGTAATCTCAGGATATGAGCAGAGGATGGGCGTTGGTAACAAGTGACGTGAAGTGCGATGTTGATGCTTTGGATACATGAAGTGCACAAGCAGGAGGTCGTGACCTCACATAAGTCACAATTGTTGTCAGAGGTGGTAGTATTTCATTGATTCTTCCAGAATAAGGAAGAATATAGTTCCTTTTGTTAGTGGTGGAGCGAAGGCTACTTGTTCACTAGTGTGAGGAAGTTGTTGGGGACTTTGTACACCATTTCTCTGTGATTATGATAATTAGAGGCGGCCTGAAAGTGAGTGTTTGGCCACGTCTTTGTGGAACTCTGATTGTGTTGCTTCGTCAAGAGAATGGAAGTAAGCAGGCATTTCTGATGTGGAGCCTGACAGGTGACGTTGTGAACTCAGATCGTGGACTGGAGGAAGTTGTGTAAGGCAGTCTTGAATCATTTTGTGGGCGGCCTATCAAGCGTTATGTTGGAGATCCAGTGAGTTATCCTCACGTCAGAGAATTTTGAGGTAAGCTCATAAAACAGTTGTTACAGTGGTTGCCTGTGTTTGATCGTGTGCCCAGCAATCATGGCAAGTGTTTATGTATATAGTAAATCTTATTTTTCAGCTAGTGAGCTAAAATAAGACAGTAGACATAGGAGAACATGCTGGAGGGAGGAGTGATGCGTCCACCCTCACCTAAGGTCAGTGACTGACTGAGGTGGGAACCCCCCCCCCCCCCAGCCTCACGACCAGGGCGGCGGCCCCCATCCCAGCGACGTGTCTGGACATGTTCCCGGGGTGGACTCGCCCAGGTTGGGGAGGACCGTCGCGGCAATGCAATCGTGTTTAAAGAGATGGAAGAGTTCATATTCTGTGAATACATTTAATTATGTTTTGTTAGGAAAACATTTTTATTGGCATGATAATGGGATTGCAGGTTTGTTTGGGAAGGAGTTCGTGGAGAAACGACAAGGTTAGAGAAGAAGTTGATGGAGGAACTTCGAGGCTAGAGAAGAAGTTAATGAAGAAATTTGGAGGCTGGAGAAGAAGAATATGCTGAACTCTGTGGTAGAGCAGATCTCCATTGTGAGGAGTTGAGCAATGTAGAGGAGCTACACGTATCTCTGTAGATTCAGTGGTGAAGCGTCACTAATATGGGATTAGGACTTTGTTGTGCAGCAGATTTTGAGAACTGCAGAAATGCCTTTCCTAATATTTTAGAGGACCTTGTGATATATATTGGTAGTGAGCCTCTAGGAGCAGAACAGAGGTTCACGGTGGACCCACATAATGTATAAGGGGAGTGCCTGAATGCTTATTGGCATTCAAGACGCAGTGTAAGGTGAGAGAGATTGATATCTTCTTTTGTTGGGGGATACTTACGCAAATGTTTCTGGTGTTTCCGCCCCAAGCTGAGTTTTATATACTTTTAGGGCTGAGGATAGAGTATTGTTGTGACAGGATTTCAGCCCCATTTAGTGAGGGAGTAGTAAGTGGTAAACCAAGAGTTGAACAGCCACTTGATATGGACAGTTCGTAAAGCCAGCATATGATATTGGGATGCTACCGGGTGTTAGCAGGTTAGAGTATTGTATGATACTGTTCTATTTTATATGTTATGTTTTGAATATGTTTTCTTTGTATATTAAATGTATATGTTAGTTGGCTTTTGCTCTTGTCATGGTGAGGTTCCCCAGAAAGCAGGAGAGAGAGAGAGATTCACAGCTGCGGACAGGATGACAAAAGATACTAATTCACGAAAGGGAGATTTAGTAGATCATTCCAAACAAGGAGAGATTGGGGGAGTCACGGCAGCTCGAGTAGGGTGTGTATACAAGACAACGAGGCCAGTGTTGGAGCCGCATCCCTAAATATGTGATGCTGAATCCTTCTCCAAGATCAAGATGCGTACAGGGAGATCTAGATATATTACTAGCACTCCAGTGTCCAATGCTATCGACCGATGGTAGAGGCAGCGTGGCTGCCAAGGTCGGTTGTTTGTTCCGTCAGGGAGTGATTGGGGACACTCTAGCCTCGAAGTTCCTCCATTAAAGTCTTCTCTAACCTTGAAGTTTCTCCACAAACTCCTACCCAAACAAACCTGCAATCTTATTAGCATGACACTGTCCGCCTGTACGCAAGAGTCTGGTGACACAACCAGAGCTCTCGTTTGGAAGTTTAAGCCCCAAGAGTCCCAACCCTTTCAGGGCAGAACACCACATACATCATATTCCTGGTGAATTTAATGTTTTGGCTGATGCATTGTCCAGGTGTTTTCCTGAGAAAACCCTGAGTTTGAGGGACCACCATAAAATTTCCTGATTGTATTTGCTTATATATTGCTAATATACTTGTAGTTCTATGTAAACTTAATGCTGTATTATATATGCTGTATTTTACGATGCTGTATTATTAGGCTTGCACTTAATGTTTTGCAGCTCATGACTAATAGTTGATTGTGAATATCAAATTCATGATATTGTTTTGTAGTCCATGCCAGTAAGGATGTGTACACTATGTGCCACCATGTACTTATCTCTTTCGCTGGAGAGAACCTCGGATACACCAGTATGATCATGGTATGATTGCTATACTTTGAGATCAAACCATATGGTGATATAAGGCCGTATAACCTAGTATTCCCTTATATCATTGTATATAAATTATTGATTCTGGACAATACTCTAAAATGTATCCAGTACTGCCTTTATTGCCTCTGATGCATATATACTATTCCTGTATCATTGTAGTGTGTATACTATATATATTTACTGATGTATTCTATAGTAGAAGTTTAGAGCAGTAGCCTAGTGTTGCTGAGACATACTGATTAATGAATATTGCAATACCAACATGTAAAGCAGGGTTTTGGGATTGTTGTATATATGATATTTCATTTTTAGTTTCTTTGAATTATGTATTAATTCACAATGTATTATAGAAGAGAGTGGTGGTTTGACTTGGCAATTTCTTTGAATCTTCAGTTAATCTCCCTCCCCTTACCACCTCCCACTTTGCTTACCGGCCGGAATCATTAGTACCAAGTCTTGAAGATAAAAGAGGTAATACAGGCTCACCATAGCCCGTGCTACTTGGAACTTTTTGTTCCAGGTAGCGAATCTTAAACAACAACAACATTGAAGATAGAAACTCTCTCTTTATATTTTTGCACATGATTATATGTTCTCTTGTGTGTTCACATATTGATCTTATATTCTACTGGGAAGTGTATTTTGTAATACTTTTATTCAATGTATGCACGGAGCGGCAAACAATGGTAAAGTACAGTTCATAGAGTTTTAAAGTTTAAACCAGTATTGATGGTTAATTCGCGGAGATGGTTTAGTGGACGCCCCGCTTGTGCCCGCGACACCGCCCTCACTGTTCGCTGGCTTGTCAGAAGGGGCAGACGCGTTTAATCCTGCTCCCGTTCGAGACACATTTTAATGGTCTAATTAGCTTGTAAGATTCTGGGATATATGTAACCATATTATTGTTTGAAGAATCGTAACTACCGGTGTACACCATTCTTGTGGAACAGGTGGTGGAGTAATATTTTTGTATGACATAAATGTGGTAGGTAGCTGATGACCTGGAGTGACTATTGTCTTGTCCTGATTGATACTCATTCCTCACCTACTAATTGATTATTGTGGCACCACCATCCTGTATTCTTGATTTGTAGCATGCTAGAATTAGTGTGCCACTGCACTAGGATTGGAACTTAGTGACAACTAGTTCATAGGGTGTGCACTTGACATGTGCATGATAATGATTCCGAAGAGCTTTGATTAAAGCTATATTATTGTGTAATGAGAGTAGCAGTGTTAGAGAACTGTATACTTATGTTGTTACGGTGACTTGCTTGATATGCCTCAGTAAACTGGTAAATTTTTAATACCTTTTTATTAAAGGTATTAAATTATTAACCCAAGATAAATATTAGTGATGGCCAGGTGGCTCATGGAGATTTTGCAGCAATCATTGTGGCCAGAGATGTTGTGGAACATTGAGACATGACAAAAATATGACACAAAATAAGTAATAACAAGGGGAAACGTACAAAAAACCCACAGATATTCATGTAAAAATATATCGGAAAACGAAAAAATATATAACACACAATAAATCACAACAGAGGAAAGTGTAAAAACCAAAACACAGTACGACAGGGATAAAATAATATTGCTGACCGCGGTCAGAGGAGAGTGATACACACAAGAACGGAATGAGTACATTCCAAAATCACAACTGCACACCATGCAAACACAGCTTTTATCGAAGCAAGCAAAAAGAGGAGACATCTCTGCCCCACGGAGACATGAAACATGGTTTTATAACATGAAGCCACACACTACCAACTCGCGAGACATACAAGCAAACAACAAATGAAAACAGAATGTACAAATGCTAACTAAAGCAGAGTCACGGCTTCTAAAATCAAGTCCATTCAGGAGGCTGCTGCCTTGATGGTACCGGATACTCACACCGGGAAACACACTATGAACCCTCAATAGCAGGAGACGTTGAAGAATGGAAATCCCTTAGTGTATGGGGCGACGGACCCCTGCTTCAAAATGCAAATTACTGGACATCTCCACCATTGTTACCAGTCGAAACAACCCCCCAGGCCGGTACCCGGGAGGGAGCAATCTCACGCTGTACCGATTCCGCTACAAACACAGACTCAACCATCACACCCTGCTTATCCTCCACATGCTCCACAAGTTCCACACAATCATCAGAACGCATCTGGGCAGCTTTCGTCCTTCTCTTCTGTTCCGGCACTGGAGGAGCCAGACTCGACGCTTCTTGAACTTGTTATGGGGGACACACGCCTTCCATTGACGAGAGAGCCAGAGACGCTTCCTGGGACCTCCTTTACAATCCTTCCCCACCCCTGGAGCCCTCACTGGTGAAGCATGTTTACCAGATCAGCTTTCCAAAGCAGATGGGGACATCTCCTGGGGAGCCGCTTCTACCACCACAGCAGTCGCCATACTGTGATCCTCCACTGGCACAATCGGCTGCACACACAGCCCAGCAGGCATATCCTCACCCACACATTCCATCGGGGCGGCGACCCTCGGTAGCACAGTGCGCTCTACCGGCTCCCTGCATGCATCCAAGACATGTACACAGAGAGGCCCAACTTCCGGAAGGATTGGAGGCTGGACACCTCCACCAGCAAACGCTGGCTCGTGTTCAATGCCCGATGATCCGTGTGATGAAAATATTATTTACGAAATGCAGAATTGCAGTTTATAACTGTATTTTATAGATTTCTTTAATGTGCTAACAGTTTAATATAAATCGCTTTCATAATGCAAACGATTAGCTACAATAATGACAAATTGGTAAACACAAACAATGCAGGTATTATGTTTCCCAACAGGTATATCTGTTCAGAGTGACTGGTGGTGGGAGCGGGTTGTGTTGGCAGTGTGGGGGCTGGTGACAGTGGTGTTGACGCAGAGCTACGCAGGCAACCTCATGGCACTCTTGGCTGTCACAAACATCCCTCAACCCTTCCAGTCCCTCCACGACATTGTGGACGACCACTCTGTAACTTTGCTGGTTCAGAGTGGTGCTGCAAAAACAGTATATATTACTGTAAGTCATATCTGCTTTTTCTTGCAAAAACTAATTAATAGAAATTTTAATATTTTACTATTCTTAATGAGACAAAAATGTCCAGAATTTATTAATGTGAAACACATGTATTTCTTGACGCATTCATCATATTATCTAATCTCTCGTATATTTTTATTCTTTCTGGATAGTAAGGTGATAATTTTTAATTGCTTCTGCCTCCAAGGTAGAGAATATGCCTCTCATTCCCCTCATATCTTCCTCTGACCTTTGCCTCAGACATCTTATAGAAGATGTCTTGAAGGCTCCTTATCTAGAGTTGTGATAATTTGTACCTGGCAGCCTTCTGTTGACCTTCATGATATGTTTCCTATGCTCTCTAAGCCAAGGGTCATAGAAAAGTTTAAAATAAATAATATATATTTTCAATATGTTCGGGGAATAAACAATATGAAAATATGAGTTACTACTTAGGGACAAAGACTTTTATAATATGTTATGATATTCCTGGTTTCATGAAGACTGCGAAGGTTGGAATATTGCGAGATGTCGCAGATCTACAACAAAAGAATCGTCTAAAATTTATCAAGACGTCAGAGTTCGTTCGGAGTATCAACACACTTGTAAGGAATGGTCATTACTTACTCATATCAGAAGAAGTTCTGGAAAGAGCTGTAATGGCCCGAGACTTCTCTCGTAAAGGTTTGCTACCCAATCACGTGTGTTTATTATATTGTATAAGTGTTTGTATATAAACAAACTCAATTATCTGGAGTCTTGCATATATAAATAATACATCAAATTACTTAATATCTTTCTAGGTTAGTGGATACTTGAGATTGATACTTTTGACCATTTTAGTATTCATATCTATCTATATATATATATATATATATATATATATATATATATATATATATATATATATATATATATATATATATATATATATATATATATATATATATATATATATATATACATATATATATATATATATATATATATATATATATATATATATATATATATATATATATATATATATATATATATATATATATACATACATATATATATATATGTATGGTAAAATATATGTATATATTATGGTAAAATATTAGTATATTTTGGTAGCAGTCTGGCTACTAGGTACGACATATATATATATATATATATATATATTATTAAATATGACCGAAAAAAGTAAGATTAATAATTCTAACACGAATTTTCTCAATCTTTCGTACATTACGCTTCACTGTTGGAGGTAAATCAAAAATCACTTCTCCAAAATTCATTTTTATTTCTAGTCTGACGCGACACGGGCGCGTTTCGTAAAACTTATTACATTTTCAAAGACTTCACAAATACACAACTGATTAGAACTTACATATCTCTGAGTTTATATCTACATTTGAGTGAGGTGGGAAGGGTGATGTGGCATTAGAACAAGATGGGATATTAATAGGGTATTAAAAGTATCAACACAAGACAGAACAGAAACAATGGGTATTGAATAGAAGTGTTTGTAGAAAGCCAATTGGTCCATATTTCTTGATGCTTCTATATTGGAGTGGAGTCTTGAGGTGGGTAGAATATAGTTGTGCAATAATTGGCTGTTGATTGCTGGTGTTGACTTCTTGATGTGTAGTGCCTCGCAAACGTCAAGCCGCCTGCTATCGCTGTATCTATCGATGATTTCTGTGTTGTTTACTAGGATTTCTCTGGCGATGGTTTGGTTATGGGAAGAGATTATATGTTCCTTAATGGAGCCCTGTTGCTTATGCATCGTTAAACGCCTAGAAAGAGATGTTGTTGTCTTGCCTATATACTGGGTTTTTTGGAGCTTACAGTCCCCAAGTGGGCATTTGAAGGCATAGACGACGTTAGTCTCTTTTAAAGCGTTCTGTTTTGTGTCTGGAGAGTTTCTCATGAGTAGGCTGGCCGTTTTTCTGGTTTTATAGTAAATCGTCAGTTGTATCCTCTGATTTTTGTCTGTAGGGATAACGTTTCTATTAACAATATCTTTCAGGACCCTTTCCTCCGTTTTATGAGCTGTGGAAAAGAAGTTCCTGTAAAATAGTCTAATAGGGGGTATAGGTGTTGTGTTAGTTGTCTCTTCAGAGGTTGCATGGCTTTTCACTTTCCTTCTTATGATGTCTTCGATGAAACCATTGGAGAAGCCGTTATTGACTAGGACCTGCCTTACCCTACAGAGTTCTTCGTCGACTTGCTTCCATTCTGAGCTGTGGCTGAGAGCACGGTCGACGTATGCGTTAACAACACTCCTCTTGTACCTGTCAGGGCAGTCGCTGTTGGCATTTAGGCACATTCCTATGTTTGTTTCCTTAGTGTAGACTGCAGTCTACACTAAGGAAACAAACATAGGAATGTGCCTAAATGCCAACAGCGACTGCCCTGACAGGTACAAGAGGAGTGTTGTTAACACATACGTCGACCGTGCTCTCAGCCACAGCTCAGAATGGAAGCAAGTCGACGAAGAACTCTGTAGGGTAAGGCAGGTCCTAGTCAATAACGGCTTCTCCAATGGTTTCATCGAAGACATCATAAGAAGGAAAGTGAAAAGCCATGCAACCTCTGAAGAGACAACTAACACAACACCTATACCCCCTATTAGACTATTTTACAGGAACTTCTTTTCCACAGCTCATAAAACGGAGGAAAGGGTCCTGAAAGATATTGTTAATTGAAACGTTATCCCTACAGACAAAAATCAGAGGATACAACTGACGATTTACTATAAAACCAGAAAAACGGCCACCCTACTCATGAGAAACTCTCCAGACACAAAACAGAACGCTTTAAAAGAGACTAACATCGTCTATGCCTTCAAATGCCCACTTGGGGACTGTAAGCTCCAAAAAACCCAGTATATAGGCAAGACAACAACATCTCTTTCTAGGCGTTTAACGATGCATAAGCAACAGGGCTCCATTAAGGAACATATAATCTCTTCCCATAACCAAACCATCACCAGAGAAATCCTAGTAAACAACACAGAAATCATCGATAGATACAGCGATAGCAGGCGGCTTGACGTTTGCGAGGCACTACACATCAAGAAGTCAACACCAGCAATCAACAGCCAATTATTGCACAACTATATTCTACCCACCTCAAGACTCCACTCCAATATAGAAGCATCAAGAAATATGGACCAATAGGCTTTCTACAAACACTTCTATTCAATACCCATTGTTTCTGTTCTGTCTTGTGTTGATACTTTTAATACCCTATTAATATCCCATCTTGTTCTAATGCCACATCACCCTTCCCACCTCACTCAAATGTAGATATAAACTCAGAGATACGTAAGTTCTAATCAGTTGTGTATTTGTGAAGTCTTTGAAAATGTAATAAGTTTTACGAAACGCGCCCGTGTCGCGTCAGACTAGAAATAAAAATGAATTTTGGAGAAGTGATTTTTGATTTACCTCCAACAGTGAAGCGTAATGTACGAAAGATTGAGAAAATTCGTGTTAGAATTATTAATCTTACTTTTTCGGTCATATTTAATAATATATGTCTACAGGAAAGACTGCTACCAAAATATACTAATATATATATATATATATATATATATATATATATATATATATATATATATATATATATATATATATATATATATATATATATATATATATATATATATATATATACATATATATATATATATATATATATATATATATATATATATATATATATATATATATATATATATATATATATGTCGTACCTAGTAGCCAGAACTCACTTCTCAGCCTACTATGCAAGGCCCGATTTGCCTAATAAGCCAAGTTTTCGTGAATTAATTGTTTTTTGACTACCTAACCTACCTAACCTAACCTAACCTAACTTTTTCGGCTACCTAACCTAGCCTAACCTATAAAGATAGGTTAGGTTAGGTTAGGTAGGGTTGGTTAGGTTCGGTCATATATCTACATTAATTTTAACTCCAATAAAAAAAAATTGACCTCATACATAATGAAATGGGTAGCTTTATCATTTCATAAGAAAAAACTTTGAGAAAATATATTAATTCCGGAAAACTTGGCTTATTAGGCAAATCGGGCCTTTGTATAGTAGGCCGAGTACGACGTTCTGGCTACTAGGTACGACATATATATATATATATATATATATATATATATATATATATATATATATATATATATATATATATATATATATATATATATATATATATATATATATATATATATATATATATATATATATATATATGTCGTACCTAGTAGCCAGAACGCACTTCGCAGCCTACTATGCAAGGCCCGATTTGCCTAATAAGCCAAGTTTTCCTGAATTATTATATTTTCTCAAATTTTTTTCTTATGAAATGATAAAGCTACCCATTTCATTATGTATTATGTATGTATTTAATGGAGTTAGAATTAACGAAGATATATGACCGAACCTGACCAACCCTACCTAACCTAACCTAACCTATCTTTATAGGTTAGGTTAGGTTAGGTAGCCGAAAAAGTTAGGTTAGGTTAGGTTAGGTAGGTTAGGTAGTCGAAAAACAATTAATTCATGAAAACTTGGCTTATTAGGCAAATCGGGCCTTGCATAGTAGGCTGAGAAGTGCGTTCTGGCTACTAGGTACGACATATATATATATATATATATATATATATATATATATATATATATATATATATATATATATATATATATATATATATATATATATATATATATATACATATATATGCGAACAAGCCTGAATGGTCCCCTGGACAATATGCAACTGAAAACTCACACCCCAGAAGTGACTCGAACCCATACTCCCAGGAGCCACGCAACTGGTATGTACAAGACGCCTTAATCCACTTGACCATCACGACCGGACATAATGAGGTGATAGCCGAGGCTATTTGAACCACCCCACCGCCGGCACTCGGATAGTAATCTTGGGCATAGCATTTTACCAAATCACCTCATTCTTTGGGGCACACGTGAGGAACACAAATGCGAACAAGCCTGAATGGTCCCCAGGACAATATGCAACTGAAAACTCACACCCCAGAAGTGACTCGAACCCATACTCCCAGGAGCCACGCAACTGGTATGTACAAGACGCCTTAATCCACTTGACTATCACGACCGGACATAATGAGGTGATAGCCGAGGCTATTTGAACCACCCCACCGCCGGCACTCGGATAGTAATCTTGGGCATAGCATTTTACCAAATCACCTCATTCTTTGGGGCACACGTGAGGAACACAAATGCGAACAAGCCTGAATGGTCCCCAGGACAATATGCAACTGAAAACTCACACCCCAGAAGTGACTCGAACCCATACTCCCAGGAGCCACGCAACTGGTATGTACAAGACGCCTTAATCCACTTGACTATCACGACCGGACATAATGAGGTGATAGCTGAGGCTATTTGAACCACCCCACCGCCGGCACTCGGATAGTAATCTTGGGCATAGCATTTTACCAAATCACCTCATTCTTTGGGGCACACGTGAGGAACACAAATTCAGGCTTGTTCGCATATATATATATATATATATATATATATATATATATATATATATATATATATATATATATATATATATATATATATATATATATATATATATATATATACATATATATATATATATATATATATATATATATATATATATATATATATATATACATATATATATATATATATATATATATATATATATATATATATATATATATATATATATATATATATATATATGTATATATATATATATATATATATATATATATATATATATATATGTATATATATATATATATTTATATATATATATATATATATATATATATATATATATATATATATATATATATATATATATATATATATATATATATTTATATATATATATATATCCCTAATGCACAGTGATATCCATGCGTGATGTGGCAAGTGTGTTCCTTCGATGTTCTGTTTCAACAGAATAGGTGGTTGATGTTGGTCGACAGATCCTGTCATTGCAGCTGCGACAATATGGTTACTGCACGTCTATAATTCAGAATAAGTATTCAAAATTATATGTGTTGTCTTTTAGGTCAGTGTGACTTTTACTTGGGCCGGGAGGGGTTCCTGCCGCTTATGTACTCTTTAGCTTTCTCTAAGGGCAACTGTCTCGTGCCCGTCTTCAGCAAAAGGTAAAAAAACACAATTTCAGCTGACTAATGAGAATATAGGGCAATATTTCAAAGTCTCTCTCGATTACGAAAATCCTTGCATTACTTAATTCTTCATGGAATTTTAACTCTAATACCTCTCACTACTTTGGGTCCCTAATGCCTCTGCCTCAAACTTTTACGTCAACAAAAAATATTAGAAGCTGCATTATAATTTTCTTGGAATATTCCGATAGTTTTTTGTTTGAAATTTTGACAAAATATTATGAAATATATTTCATTCCCAGTTAATATATTTCATGTTTAATATATATTTTATTTAAATGTATGTTATATATATTTTTGGATTATATATAAAATATAATATTGAGAGAGTTTATAATATTTATTACACCCATAAGGATCACGATGATGCTTGAATCCGGACTGTACAATCATTGGGTAAAAACCACAATACCAAACTTTACTGCCTGTGACAACCTTCCAACCAAGATAGTAATCCAGGCTTCACTGTCAGTTGCTGACATATGGGTAATATACCTCTCATTATTTACGATACTTCTGACTCTGTGACTTTCAGCGTTTATGTAATTTATTGAAATGGGTAAACTTTTCCAGTCAGCTTTAAAAGAGTTAAGACGTTGATATAATATCCTAAATAATGAAACTCTCTCTCAGGGAATGTTCTTCCTGTTGGCTTGTGGCCTCGCTCTCAGTCTGTTCGTCCTGTGCCTGGAGCTCCTGTATAACCATGTTCATCAGTGACACAAGAATGTTCATCTTGTGCTGGAGCTCCTGTATAACCATGTTCACCAGTGACCAACGAATGTTCATGTTGTGCCTGGAGCACCTGTATAACCATGTTCACCGGTGACACAAGAATGTTCATCTTGTGCCTGGAGCACCCGTATAACCATGTTCACCGGTGACACAAGAATGTTTAACTTGTGCCTGGAGCTCCTGTATAACCATGTTCACCAGTGACACAAGAATGTTCATCTTGTGCCTGGGGCTCCTGTATAACCATGTTCACCGGTGACACAAGAATGTTCATCTTGTGCCTGGAGCTCCTGTATAACCATGTTCACCAGTGACACAAGAATGTTCATCTTGTGCCTGGGGCTCCTGTATAACCATGTTCACCAGTGACACAAGAATGTTCATCTTGTGCCTGGAGCTCCTGTATAACCATGTTCACCAGCGGCAAAAGAATGCTCGTACAGGAGCTCCTGTACCTTGAGCTCCTGTATAACCATGCTATTCTCCCAAACAAACTGTTCATATTATATTAGCCCAGCACCTCTTGTGCATAATAAAAGAATCACAATAATAATTATTTCATTTTCAAGTTCGAGTCACTTCTGGGGTGTGAGTTTTCAGTTGCATATAGTCCTGGGGACCATTCAGGCTTGTTCGCATTTGTGTTCCTCACGTGTGTCCCAAAGAATGAGGTGATTTGTTAAAATACCATGCCCAGGATTACCAACCGAGTGCCGGTGGGGGATGGAAATTGCCTCGGCTACCATTCCCTTCTGTCCGGTTGAGTTGGTCGAGTGATTAAGGTGTCCTGTACGCCAGCAGAGTGCTCCTGGCAGTATGGGTTCGATTCACTTCTGGGGTGTGAGTTTTCAGTTGTATATAACTATATATATATATATATATATATATATATATATATATATATATATATATATATATATATATATATATACATATATATATATATATATATATATATATATATATATATATATATATATATATATATATATATATATATATATATATATATATATATATATAACTGAAAACTCACACCCCAGAAGTGACTCGAACCCATACTCCCAGGAGCAACGCAACTGGTATGTACAAGACGCCTTAATCCACTTGACCATCACGACCGGACATAATGAGGTGATAGCCGAGGCTATTTGAACCACCCCACCGCCGGCACTCGGATGTGTCACAAGCCATTCAGGCTTGTTCGCATATATATATATGTATATATATATATATATATATATATATATATATATATATATATATATATATATATATATATATATATATATATATATATATATATATATATATATATATATATATATATATATATATATATATATATATATATATATATATATTTTATTAAATATGACCGAAAAAGTAAGATTAATAATTCTAACACGAATTTTCTCAATCTTTCGTACATTATGCTTCACTGTTGGAGGTAAATAAAAAATCACTTCTCCAAAATTCATTTTTATTTCTAGTCTGACGCGACACGGGCGCGTTTCGTAAAACTTATTACATTTTCAAAGACTTCACAAATACACAACTGATTAGAACTTGCGTTTCCCTGATTTTATATCTACATTTGAGTGAGGTGGGAAGGGTGATGTGGCAATACATTTGAGTAAGGTGGGAAGGATGATGTGGCATTAGAGGATATTAATAGGGTATTAAAAGTATCAACACAAGACAGAACACGAAACAATGGATATTGAATAGAAGTGTTTGTAGAAAGCCTATTGGTCCATATTTCTTGATGCTTCTACATTGGAGCGGAGTCTTGAGGTGGGTAGAATATAGTTGTGCAATAATTGGCTGTTGATTGCTGGTGTTGACTTCTTGATGTGTAGTGCCTCGCAAATGTTCGAGCCGCCTGCTATCGCTGTATCTATCGATGATTTCTGTGTTGTTTACTAGGATTTCTCTGGCGATGGTTTGGTTATGGGAAGAGATTATATGTTCCTTAATGGAGCCCTGTTGTTTATGCATCGTTAAACGCCTAGAAAGAGATGTTGTTGTCTTGCCTATATACTGGGTTTTTTGGAGCTTACAGTCCCCAAGTGGGCATTTGAAGGCATAGACGACGTTAGTCTCTTTTAAAGCGTTCTGTTTCGTGTCTGGAGAGTTTCTCATGAGTAGGCTGGCCGTTTTTCTGGTTTTATAGTAAATCGTCAGTTGTATCCTCTGATTTTTGTCTGTAGGGATAACGTTTCTATTAACAATATCTTTCAGGACCCTTTCCTCTGTTTTATGAGCTGTGGAAAAGAAGTTCCTGTAAAATAGTCTAATAGGGGGTATAGGTGTTGTGTTAGTTGTCTCTTCGGAGGTTGCATGGCTTTTCACTTTCCTTCTTATGATGTCTTAGACATCATAAGAAGGAAAGTGAAAAGCCATGCAACCTCCGAAGAGACAACTAACACAACACCTATACCCCCTATTAGACTATTTTACAGGAACTTCTTTTCCACAGCTCATAAAACAGAGGAAAGGGTCCTGAAAGATATTGTTAATAGAAACGTTATCCCTACAGACAAAAATCAGAGGATACAACTGACGATTTACTATAAAACCAGAAAAACGGCCAGCCTACTCATGAGAAACTCTCCAGACACGAAACAGAACGCTTTAAAAGAGAGCTGTTTTATGAGCTGTGGAAAAGAAGTTCCTGTAAAATAGTCTAATAGGGGGTATAGGTGTTGTGTTAGTTGTCTCTTCGGAGGTTGCATGGCTTTTCACTTTCCTTCTTATGATGTCTTAGACATCATAAGAAGGAAAGTGAAAAGCCATGCAACCTCCGAAGAGACAACTAACACAACACCTATACCCCCTATTAGACTATTTTACAGGAACTTCTTTTCCACAGCTCATAAAACAGAGGAAAGGGTCCTGAAAGATATTGTTAATAGAAACGTTATCCCTACAGACAAAAATCAGAGGATACAACTGACGATTTACTATAAAACCAGAAAAACGGCCAGCCTACTCATGAGAAACTCTCCAGACACGAAACAGAACGCTTTAAAAGAGACTAACGTCGTCTATGCCTTCAAATGCCCACTTGGGGACTGTAAGCTCCAAAAAACCCAGTATATAGGCAAGACAACAACATCTCTTTCTAGGCGTTTAACGATGCATAAACAACAGGGCTCCATTAAGGAACATATAATCTCTTCCCATAACCAAACCATCGCCAGAGAAATCCTAGTAAACAACACAGAAATCATCGATAGATACAGCGATAGCAGGCGGCTCGACGTTTGCGAGGCACTACACATCAAGAAGTCAACACCAGCAATCAACAGCCAATTATTGCACAACTATATTCTACCCACCTCAAGACTCCGCTCCAATATAGAAGCATCAAGAAATATGGACCAATAGGCTTTCTACAAACACTTCTATTCAATATCCATTGTTTCGTGTTCTGTCTTGTGTTGATACTTTTAATACCCTATTAATATCTTCTAATGCCACATCATCCTTCC
This sequence comes from Procambarus clarkii, assembly GCF_040958095.1. NCBI lineage: Eukaryota > Metazoa > Arthropoda > Malacostraca > Decapoda > Cambaridae > Procambarus > Procambarus clarkii. Next base: position 7,903,327 of record NC_091225.1, read on the forward strand.
CACCTTACTCAAATGTAATGCCACATCACCCTTCCCACCTCACTCAAATGTAGATATAAAATCAGGGAAACGCAAGTTCTAATCAGTTGTGTATTTGTGAAGTCTTTGAAAATGTAATAAGTTTTACGAAACGCGCCCGTGTCGCGTCAGACTAGAAATAAAAATGAATTTTGGAGAAGTGATTTTTGATTTACCTCCAACAGTGAAGCATAATGTACGAAAGATTGAGAAAATTCGTGTTAGAATTATTAATCTTACTTTTTCGGTCATATTTAATAAAATATGTCTACAGGAAAGACTGCTACCAAAATATACTAATATATATATATATATATATATATATATATATATATATATATCAAGTTCATATATATATAACACTGATCCAAGTATGCGGAAAATTCACATGTGAAAAATGGAGAATGCTTAACGAGTTTTCGACTACATGACCTTCATCAGAGCAAAGTAGAATAAAAGCTTCATTCTACTTTGCACTGATGAAGGCGATGTAGCCGTGAACGCTTTAACCATTCTCTATTTTTTCCCATGTGATTCTTTAGGATATATCACACCACAGGCCCTCCGAATTGCCGTGGCTCTCCGCCTCGCTGCCCCCAATCCACATCGAATGCAGGTGTATTTGCGGCGAGGCAGTGGCTGACAGGTACGGACGGCATGGGCTTCTCTGCCAAAGGACAGGAGGATGGCATGCAAGACACGGCGAGGTTAACAATATTATCAAGAGAAGCCTTACCACGGCCGGTTGTCCAGCAGAGGGAGAGAGCCCCGTTACCTAATGCCCCATAACTCAGATGAGCATGTCGGTCGCCCAGACGGGATCACGGATAACCCCTGGAAGAATGGTACACAGTTGGTGTAGGTCTAGACTATTTCAACCTTAGCCGACACCTATGTTAACTTCAGTGCTGCACAGGCAGGAGGTGCTGCCAATCACAGGGAAGCAGCCAAGTCACGTAAATATAGAGACCTTGATCACCACTACAATTTTGTCTCCATTGCCTTAGAGACACTTGGTGCCTATCTTGGTTATCTTGAGATGATTTCGGGGTTTTAGTGTCCCCGCGGCCCGGTCCTCGACCAGGCCTCCACCCCCAGGAAGCAGCCCGTGACAGCTGACTAACACCCAGATACCTATTTTACTGCTAGGTAACAGGGGCATTCAGGGTGAAAGAAACTTTGCCCATTTGTTTCTGCCTCGTGCGGGAATCGAACCCGCGCCACAGAATTACGAGCCCTGTGCGCTATCCACCAGGCTACGAGGCCTAGGGTAATAGTGCTGTAAGTTTTTTTAAGGAACTGGGGTCCAAGCTAATTGAAACAACTAGAGACCCTAGAGCCGCCAGTTTTCTGTTTCAGCGCCTTAGTGTGGCGATCCAGAGAGGAAATGCTTACTGCATCCATGGTTCATGCCCGCCATCTGAGGAGCTGTACAACTTGTGACAAGTAGTCTTGTACCTTGCATGTAACCAATGTTGTAACCCTTCTTGTGTAATGAAATTTTAAATAAAGTTAGATATATATACAGACACACACTAAAAGAATAGCGGTGGTAGGGGAAGAAAATATAAAAATTTTCAGTGAGGATCCACAAGGTCTTCTCTGAGTACTCATTATTTTCTTCTCCGAGGCTATGGGTCCCTACACTTGCACCAGAGGTGGTACCACATTTAGGTTTGTAAAAAAAAATACATATATATACAGGGGGGTACCACCTCTGGTGCAATTATAGGGACCCAGAGCCTCAGAGAAGGGAACAGAGCTTTCAGGGAAAAACTTGCTATTTAACTCTGAATACGTAAGAGTGTTCGCTTCTCCTACCACCCCCCTTTCATATGGTGTACACTTTATTATGCAAGGTTATACAGTTACATATCTGATTTTATACAAAAAATAAACATTAAGAGGACACAATATATATATATATATATATATATATATATATATATATATATATATATATATAAATATATATATATATATATATATATATATATATATATATATATATATATATATATATATATATATATATATATATATATATATATATATATATATATATATATATATATATATATATATATATAAGAGACGTTAGTCTCTTTTAAAGCGTTCTGTTTTGTGTCTGGATTTTTGTGTCTGGTTTTTAAAAGAGACTAACGTCGTCTATGCCTTCAAATGCCCACTTGGGGACTGTAAGCTCCAAAAAACCCAGTATATAGGCAAGACAACAACATCTCTTTCTAGGCGTTTAACGATGCATAAGCAACAGGGCTCCATTAAGGAACATATAATCTCTTCCCATAACCAAACCATCGCCAGAGAAATCCTAGTAAACAACACAGAAATCATCGATAGATACAGCGATAGCAGGCGGCTTGACGTTTGCGAGGCACTACACATCAAGAAGTCAACACCAGCAATCAACAGCCAATTATTGCACAACTATATTCTACCCACCTCAAGACTCCGCTCCAATATAGAAGCATCAAGAAATATGGACCAATAGGCTTTCTACAAACACTTCTATTCAATACCCATTATTTCTGTTCTGTCTTGTGTTGATACTTTTAATACCCTATTAATATCCCCTCCTGTTCTGTCTTGTGTTAATGCCACATCACCCTTCCCACCTCACTCAAATGTAGATATAATATCAGAGAGACGTAAGTTCTAATCAGTTGTGTATTTGTGAAGTCTTTGAAAATGTAATAAGTTTTACGAAACGCGCCCGTGTCGCGTCAGACTAGAAATAAAAATGAATTTTGGAGAAGTGATTTTTGATTTACCTCCAACAGTGAAGCGTAATGTACGAAAGATTGAGAAAATTCGTGTTAGAATTATTAATCTTACTTTTTCGGTCATATTTAATAATATATGTCTACAGGAAAGACTGCTACCAAAATATACTAATATATATATATATATATATATATATATATATATATATATATATATATATATATATATATATATATATATACATATATATATATATATATATATATATATATATATTATTAAATATGACCGAAAAAGTAAGATTAATAATTCTAACACGAATTTTCTCAATCTTTCGTACATTACGCTTCACTGTTGGAGGTAAATCAAAAATCACTTCTCCAAAATTCATTTTTATTTCTAGTCTGACGCGACACGGGCAACAATAAGTTTCGTAAAACTTATTACATTTTCAAAGACTTCACAAATACACAACTGATTAGAACTTACATATCTCTGATTTTATATCTACATTTGAGTGAGGTGGGAGGGGTGATTTGGCATTAACACAAGACAGAACAAGAGGGGATATTAATAGGGTATTAAAAGTATCAACACAAGACAGAACAGAAACAATGGGTATTGAATAGAAGTGTTTGTAGAAAGCCTATTGGTCCATATTTCTTGATGCTTCTATATTGGAGCGGAGTCTTGAGGTGGGTAGAATATAGTTGTGTAATAATTGGCTGTTGATTGCTGGTGTTGACTTCTTGATGTGTAGTGCCTCGCAAACGTCAAGCCGCCTGCTATCGCTGTATCTATCGATGATTTCTGTGTTGTTTACTAGGATTTCTCTGGTGATGGTTTGGTTATGGGAAGAGATTATATGTTCCTTAATGGAGCCCTGTTGCTTATGCATCGTTAAACGCCTAGAAAGAGATGTTGTTGTCTTGCCTATATACTGGGTTTTTTGGAGCTTACAGTCCCCAAGTGGGCATTTGAAGGCATAGACGACGTTAGTCTCTTTTAAAGCGTTCTGTTTTGTGTCTGGAGAGTTTCTCATGAGTAGGCTGGCCGTTTTTCTGGTTTTATAGTAAATCGTCAGTTGTATCCTCTGATTTTTGTCTGTAGGGATAACGTTTCTATTAACAATATCTTTCAGGACCCTTTCCTCCGTTTTATGAGCTGTGGAAAAGAAGTTCCTGTAAAATAGTCTAACAGGGGGTATAGGTGTTGTGTTAGTTGTCTCTTCAGAGGTTGCATGGCTTTTCACTTTCCTTCTTATGATGTCTTCGATGAAACCATTGGAGAAGCCGTTATTGACTAGGACCTGCCTTACCCTACAGAGTTCTTCGTCGACTTGCTTCCATTCTGAGCTGTGGCTGAGAGCACGGTCGACGTATGCGTTAACAACACTCCTCTTGTACCTGTCAGGGCAGTCGCTGTTGGCATTTAGGCACATTCCTATGTTTGTTTCCTTAGTGTAGACTGCAGTGTGGAAACCTCCGCCCTTTTCCATGACTGTTACATCTAGAAAAGGCAGCTTCCCATCCTTTTCCGTCTCGTAAGTGAAACGCAGCACGGAACTCTGCTCAAATGCCTCCTTCAGCTCCTGCAGATGTCTGACATCAGGTACCTGTGTAAAAATGTCGTCAACATACCTGCAGTATATGGCCGGTTTCAAGTTCATGTCGACTAAGACTTTTTGCTCGATGGTACCCATGTAGAAGTTTGCAAACAGGACACCTAGGGGAGAACCCATGGCGACCCCATCTACTTGCTTATACATGTGCCCATCTGGGCTCAAGAAGGGTGCCTCTTTAGTACAAGCTTGGAGTAGTTTCCTCAGAATACTTTCTGGCATGTCAAGAGGAGCACAGGCTGGATCACGATACACTCTGTCGGCTATCATTCCGATTGTCTCGTCCACAGGTACGTTGGTAAACAGCGATTCTACGTCCAACGAGGCTCTTATCCCTGTGGCCCGTGTGCCCCGCAGTAAGTCCACAAATTCCTTTGGAGACTTCAGGCTGAAGGCGCAAGGAACATAAGGAGTCAGCAGGCCATTGAGTCGCTTCGCCAGTCTGTACGTGGGTGTGGGTATCTGGCTAATGATTGGCCGAAGTGGGTTTCCAGGCTTGTGCGTCTTGACATTTCCATACGCATATCCAGGTTTATATTCCCCAATGATCTTTGGCAGGTGGAGTCCGGAGTCCATTGAATATCACCGCATATTCTGTATTTATTATTTTCTGGTTTAGGGCTTCTATCCCTCTAACTATTTTCTTAGCATCAGGGCTTAATTGAAATAGGAGTTCTCCAAAACTCATTTTCGTACTTTTAAGGTGAAGAAAAGAAGTGATTTACGATAGAGTGTATTACACTTATTTGTATAATTTGCACGACGTTTCGAACCTCCATGGTTCATTCTCAAGTGAACAGATCTTACAATACTAGTTGATTTTATACCCGCATTAGGTCAGGTGATAATACAATGAAGGTGAAAACATGGGGGGATACATAAGGGATAAATGTGAGGTGAAACATAGAGGCTGCAGAAGGCTTATTGGCCCATACGAGGCATCTCCTATCTAAACACAAAGATTAATCCAGTGTAATTGGCCTGTTATGTTGGACATTGTCTTCTGTGTTGGCATCGATATGTTCTTGTCTTGTCCTTACTCTCATGGTGGGTAGAGTAAATAGTTCCGTGATTTGGGTGTTCATGGTAGGTCGCTCTATTCTTATGTGAATTGCCTCAAGAATTTGTAATCTTCTTGAATCTTGGGTTTTGTCTATTATGCAAGTATTCTTGTTCAACATTTCTCTTGTTAGAGTAATGTCATGGGCTTGTCTCATGTGATTCCTAGGGGCACCAGATTGAAGATGGCATGTCAAACGCCTCGTCAGCTTGGTCGACGTCATACCTATGTACTTACATTGAAGGTTACATCCTTCGTGGGGGCAAGTGTACATGTATACAACGCTTGACTGCTGTAGAGGGTTCTCCGTCGGCTTCGGGCTGTTTTTGATAAGGAGTTCGGAAGTCTTCTTGGTTTTGTAGAATATTATCAGGTTTATGTTTTGGTTAGGAGTAGTGCTTTTTACTCCTTTACGGATTATTTCTTTCATTATTCTTTCCTCTTTTATATGTTCACTGTGCATGGTTGATTTGTAATATAATTTTATTGGGGGTGTTGTGGTTTCTGTTCTAGGTTCTGAATTATACCAACGGTCCAAGTGTCTTCTTATAGCAGCGTTTATTTCCGCGTTGCTATATCCGTTTTTCACCAATACCTGAGTTACTCTTTCAAACTCTCTACTCACGTTGCTCCATTCAGAGCAGTGGGTAAGCGCTCGACGAATACAAGCATTGAGAACACTGGCTTTGTATCTTTGGGGGCACTCACTTCTACCGTTCAGGCATAATCCTATGTTGGTGGGCTTGGTATATACGTTGGTGCTTAAAGAGGTTCCTGTTTTTGTTATTAGTACATCCAAGAATGGCAGACTGTTATTTTCACTATTTTCATGTGTAAATCGGAGTACTGACTCTCTCTCTAGGTGTCTTTTTAGGTCAATTAGTTCATCTGAGTCTTTTACTATTACGAATATGTCATCTACATAACGGCAGTATACAGTTGGTTTTTGTCTGCTACTGAAGACCCTATCTTCGATGGTTCCCATATAAAAATTAGCAAATAAAACTCCAAAGTGGGAGCCCATTAAGTTAAGTTAACATCCCTAAACGGTGGACAGCTAAAAATCCCTCGTCCTAAAGATGGCTACTTTAACCTGACTTCTTATGATCTTACCCAGGACCAACGAGACCTCTTAAATCTTGGTCTAAATTGTCAATTCTTATCTAAACCAAAGATGCATCAAAAACGCCTGGAAATCGAAATGCTTCTGGACGATATCCATAAGCTAGAAGACAACAAAAAAGTCATCACCACTGACACACTTCAAGCTGAACTACTTGCAGAAGCAGGGAAAAAACGAGGAACATATTCATCTACAATCTTAACCCCACGACTCAAAGAAGCAGCGAAACAACTAAAAAATCTGAAAGACGTAACAATAAGAAAAGCCGACAAAACAGCAGCATATGTATTGATTCCTACCCATGAATACATGAACAAAATCAGCGACATCCTAAGTGACGACTCCAAATTTCAACGAATCACGAGGAACCCCGTAGAAGACCTTAAGCAGAAAGTAAACAAAACAATTACAGCAATCAACGCAAAGAAAGGTAGTGTGCATTTCGATAAACTTCAAGGCGACTATGGCTTAGGATATGCCTACGGCAATGTTAAGACGCATAAACCAGGTAACCCACTACGCCCTATAATCAGCCAAATACCAACCCCAACTTATCACCTGGCAAAGAAACTCAATGAACTTCTAACTCCATACACTCCAAGTAAGTTTAGTCTACAAACATCAGCAGATTTCCTAGAATTGATCAAATCTACCCAGCCCGATGGAATCATCGCTTCCCTGGACGTTGAATCCCTATTTACCAACGTCCCAGTCGACACAACCATAGGAATGATACTGGACAGAGTATACAGAGACGAGAGCACCCCCAAATTAGACATACCTGAGCCACACTTGAAAAGTCTTCTCGAAGCATGTACAAAGGAAGCCCCTTTCATCAGTCCACAAGGAGACATGTATTTACAAATAGACGGAGTAGCAATGGGCTCCCCCTTAGGAGTTTTATTTGCTAATTTTTATATGGGAACCATCGAAGATAGGGTCTTCAGTAGCAGACAAAAACCAACTGTATACTGCCGTTATGTAGATGACATATTCGTAATAGTAAAAGACTCAGATGAACTAATTGACCTAAAAAGACACCTAGAGAGAGAGTCAGTACTCCGATTTACACATGAAAATAGTGAAAATAACAGTCTGCCATTCTTGGATGTACTAATAACAAAAACAGGAACCTCTTTAAGCACCAACGTATATACCAAGCCCACCAACATAGGATTATGCCTGAACGGTAGAAGTGAGTGCCCCCAAAGATACAAAGCCAGTGTTCTCAATGCTTATATTCGTCGAGCGCTTACCCACTGCTCTGAATGGAGCAACGTGATTAGAGAGTTTGAAAGAGTAACTCAGGTATTGGTGAACAACGGATATAGCAACGCGGAAATAAACGCTGCTATAAGAAGACACTTGGACCGTTGGTATAATTCAGAACCTAGAACAGAAACCACAACACCCCCAATAAAATTATATTACAAATCAACCATGCACAGTGAACATATAAAAGAGGAAAGAATAATGAAAGAAATAATCCGTAAAGGAGTAAAAAGCACTACTCCTAACCAAAACATAAACCTGATAATATTCTACAAAACCAAGAAGACTTCCGAACTCCTTATCAAAAACAGCCCGAAGCCGACGGAGAACCCTCTACAGCAGTCAAGCGTTGTATACATGTACACTTGCCCCCACGAAGGATGTAACCTTCAATGTAAGTACATAGGTATGACGTCGACCAAGCTGACGAGGCGTTTGAAATGCCATCTTCAATCTGGTGCCCCTAGGAATCACATGAGACAAGCCCATGACATTACTCTAACAAGAGAAATGTTGAACAAGAATACTTGCATAATAGACAAAACCCAAGATTCAAGAAGATTACAAATTCTTGAGGCAATTCACATAAGAATAGAGCGACCTACCATGAACACCCAAATCACGGAACTATTTACTCTACCCACCATGAGAGTAAGGACAAGACAAGAACATATCGATGCCAACACAGAAGACAATGTCCAACATAACAGGCCAATTACACTGGATTAATCTTTGTGTTTAGATAGGAGATGCCTCGTATGAGCCAATAAGCCTTCTGCAGCCTCTATGTTTCACCTCACATTTATCCCTTATGTATCCCCCCATGTTTTCACCTTCATTGTATTATCACCTGACCTAATGCGGGTATAAAATCAACTAGTATTGTAAGATCTGTTCACTTGAGAATGAACCATGGAGGTTCGAAACGTCGTGCAAATTATACAAATAAGTGTAATACACTCTATAGTAAATCACTTCTTTTCTTCACCTTAAAAGTACGAAAATGAGTTTTGGAGAACTCCTATTTCAATTAAGCCCTGATGCTAAGAAAATAGTTAGAGGGATAGAAGCCCTAAACCAGAAAATAATAAATACAGAATATGCGGTCATATTCAATGAAACATGTTTGAAAGAAAACCTGCTGCCAGTATACACCAATATATATATATATATATATATATATATATATATATATATATATATATATATATATATATATATATATATATATATATATATATATATATATATATATGCATATATATATATATATATATATATATATATATATATATATATATATATATATATATATATATATATATATATATATATATATATATATATATATATATATATATATATATGCATATATATATATATATATATATATATATATATATATATATATATATATATATATATATATATATATATATATGCATATATATATATATATATATATATATATATATATATATATATATATATATATATATATATATATATATATATATATATATATATATATCAAAACACGAAACAATGGGTATTAATTGGGTAAATTGAAGGTAAGAATGGAAGTAACTGCAGAGGGCCAATTGGCCCATATTTCTTGATGCTTCTATATTGGAGAGGAGTCTTGAAGTGGGAAGAATATAGTTGTGCATTAACTGACTGTTGATTGCTGGTGTTCACTTCTTGATGTGTAGATCCTCATAGATGTCAAGCCGCCTGCTATCGCTATATCTATCGATGATTTCTGTGTTGTTTGCTAAGATCTAGCTGGTGATGGTCTGGTTGTGGGAAGAGATTATATATTCCTTAATGGAGCCCTGTTGCTTATGCATCGTTAATCGCCTAGAAAGAGATGTTGTTGTCTTGCCTATATACTGAGTTCTTTGAGGCTTACAGTCCCCAAGTGGGCATTTGAAGGCATAGACGACGTTGGTCTGTTTTAAAGCGTTCGGCTTTGTGTCTGGAGAGTTTCTCATGAGTAGGCTGGCCGTTTTTTTGGTTTCATAGTAGATCGTCAGTTGTATGTTCTGATTTTTGTCTGTAAGGATTACGTTTCTATTAACAATATCTTTCAGGACCCTTTCCTCCGTTTTATGAGCTGTGGAAAAGAAGTTCATGTAAAATAGTCTAATAGGGGGTATAGGTGTTGTGTTAGTTGTCTCTTCAGGTGTTGCTTGGCGTTTCACCTTCCTTCTTATGATATCTTCAACGAAACCATTGGAGAAGCCGTTGTTGACTAGAACCTGCCTTACCCTACAGAGTTCTTCATCTACTTGCTTCCATCCTGAGCTGTGACTGAGAGCACGGTCGACATAAGCATTAACAACACTCCTCTTTTACCTGTCTGGGCAGTCACTGTTGGCATTTAGGCACATTCCTATGTTCGTTTCCTTCGTGTAGACTGCAGTGTGGAAACCTCCGCTCTTTTCCATGACTGTTACATCTAGAAAGGGCAGCTTTCCGTCCTTCTCCATCTGGTAACTGAAACGCAATACAGAATTCTGCTCAAATGACTCTTTCAGCTCCTGCAGATGTCTGACATCAGGTACCTGTGTAAAAATGTCGTCATAAAGTAAAATTTTCCTTTAGGACTGAAGAAATATCCATATAAATTTTATTTTAATATATATATTAACAATATAATCAATATCATATAAAGTACAGATGGACCAATATTTCACTGTTAAACAAAAATCAAAATACTGTCTCTCCCAGAATACAGATCTACTAAATGACAAAGCAGAATCTCAAACTTAACTCCCACAGATGTTACTCCTCCTGGGCATTTGAAGCTACTGACCTACATAAGTGACAGCACTAGAAATCATAACATCTGCCCCGCGAAAAATTGCCAAAGTTACAAGTATTTATAAAATTTACATGGAGCAATATATTGTAACAAGAGTAATCTTAAACTAACTTAGTAATTGGTTAGAATAATATGTATAACAAAAATAAGGTAATTATTGCTTTATACAGTAATTAAAATAACACAAACACAGGGGAATGATTGCATGCCCACCCAGCAACTGACTCTCCCACGAACAATTTGCCAACTCAGGTTCAACAATTATAATTCACCTATTGTTATCCACTTATGATCATACAAATTATTAGTTTCCCACGGGAAACCCGAGCACACAAAGAAAAAAGCAAATCATCCCACGGTACGTTGGGCCTAACTCCAACATACAACAATATAATATATAACATGCAATTTGTATACAATTATCAATGTACATATTTTACGCATATATAAATGGACATACATGTAATCATTTATTACACTAAGCATATATAAGCACAAATTAATTTATTTAATTACGTATCTTAGAGAGGTACGTAACAAGGGCAACCACACCATCCTCCTCTGCATAGAAAACCCCCCTACCCCAAACCCTCCCTACCCCCACTCAAATGCTCAGCCAAATCTCCCTTCCCCCCACACCCCATTCCCACCCTGCTACCCCTCCCCTTCTCCCGCCATGTCCCCCCTCCCCCCTTTTCCTTCAAGTACTCCCTCCCCCTTCATCCCATACCCTCCCTGTCCCTCCCCCTCCCCATTCTCTTGACCCTCCGCCCCTCATCCCAGTATCCTCTGAGACCCTGTTATCCACACAATTCCTCACACCCATGGAACAGCTTTCCCCACCAGCAGAACATTCACCAAGGAGGCGATTTGAGGAGGAACAGAAGAATATGAGCCTCAGGGCAATGTTCAATGTACATAACAATAGATGGAATTACAAATAAAACAAATGAGCTTGGAGAATGGGTACTAGAGGAAAACCCAGACATAATAGCACTCACAGAAACAAAGCTAGCGAAAACCATAACAAATGCACTGTTCCCACAGCAGAGCTATAGGTGGTGCAAGGGCATGGGAGGCGATCTTGTATACAATAGATGGGATTTCACTGATGTTCCCAGCTTTGGTTTTTAGTGAGTGTATGATGGACACAACATCTGACGGGCTGACTGGTGAGAGGAGAAGAGAGTTTGGATAGCTGCCTGAGAGATATGTGTTGATATGTGTCTGAGTCTGTGGGATTTTACTTGCAAGGTTAGCACCAATCGATGAAAAGAAGCTATTAAATTCATTCGCCATTTCTAAGTCAGATGACAGTATAAGGCCATCCTTAGAGAGTGTTATCTGGTTGTGGGAGTGTTGTTTAGTTCCCAGGATGTTAGAGATGGTATTCCATGTGCTTTTCATGTTGCCTCCTGCTTCTTTGAATCTAGTCTCATAATATGAAAGTTTTGCTTTTCTTATGATACTGGTAAGCACTGATGAGTACCTTTTAACTACTTCCATTGAAATTAGGCCACTCCTAAATTTCTTTTCGTATTCATGTTTTTTGTTGATTGATTTAATTATGCCACTTGTGAGCCACGGGTTATTTTTTCTTTTATCAGTTACTTGTTTGGTAAGGAGGGGACAGTGAGTGTTGTAGAGGCTTAGAGGTTTGGTGAGAAAGAGGTTAGTTGATGAGTTTATATCCTGTGAATTATTAAATTCCGATTCCCAGTTAATATTGTGAAGTGCATTAGAGAGATTGCCTAAAGCTGATTCACTGTGTAGCCTGAATGAAAGTTTTATGGTTTCTGGTGGTGATGTGTCAATGTTTGCTATGAGGAAAGTAGGATAGTGGTCAGTTGTTCTGTCATAAATTACCCCAGATGTAAGGGGAGCTGTTATATTAGTCCATAGGTGATCCAGGGTAGTGGCAGATGTTTGAGTGACTCGGGTGGGCTTGGTGATTGTGGGGATTAGCATACAGGAGTGCATGCTGTTACGGAAATAGTCAACTTGAGGGTTGTTTTGAAGACCCAGGTCAATATTGAAATCACCTCCCAGAATAATGTGATTTTTGTTGAGATTGTTATTTATGATAAGATTCCTTACATTGTCAGAGAATAAAGCTATGTTGGTATTAGGAAATGTATAGATGGCACCGATTATCAGGGAGGATTTAAGGGATTTACTGGAGAACTTGGCAAAGGTATATTCACAATAGTCGTCTCTATCACTAATGACACTATTGCAAATGAAGGTATCTTTGTAATATATTGCTGTACCGCCACCTTTTTTGTTAGGCCTGCATTTATGAATGGCTTTATAACCAGCTAAATTGTAGAGTTGGGTATAGTCATTACTTAGCCAAGTTTCTGTTAAAATGATGAAAGATAATTTAGTACCTAGTGCTGTAAGTAGTGCACTTACAGTGCATATCATCAAAATGTTTGCCAAGTGACCTAACATTTTGATTGTAAACTGATAAGCAGGTGCTATTTAGGAGTTTGTTTTTTGCAAGATTTGCTGTTAGGAGTGGAGGGAGTTTAGGAGTGGCGAGTTTAGGAGAGGGAAAGTTTAGTTTAGGAGTTTAGGAGAGGGAAAATTAGGAGTGGCCTAATTTCATTGTTCAGCAAGGTTTCACCTACATACGTCTGTATTCTCGACTAAATATGCCACATATAATCAGGATTCCTCCCTTATGTTGACCAATCCACACACTAGAAAAGGAAGGAATGACGACGTTCATTCGTCCTCCAGCACGGCGAATGGTTGGAAGTCCTTATGATATCTGTAGGCAGTCTTCTCAAAGTCTTCTTACGACCCCTGTACTTTATGACATTTCAGGACGAATTTTTACTGCTGCTATTTCTATTGAAAGCTTTCTACTCTGCGTATTTCAGCCTCAAATACCCGTTGCCTCCATCTCCCCATTTCTCTCTCTTTCCTTCCCCCTCTCTCAAGCAATCATGAAATGTGACACCCAAACCTTGCCCGAAACGCTGTGCACATTAATGGGTTTAGGTATTGTATGCAGTAGCTCTATCTATAAATCCAACATTATGTTTGTAACTCATCTATGTATGTACATTTACCTGAATAAACATTTTGACTTAATTTTTTACCATCCCAAAAAATAAAGCCCAGTACTTGTCCTCCATACCTACTCAACTTTTAAATCACACATCAATACACAACACTCACTTGAGTGTTTAAGGTATTTTATATTGAGAGTATGCATGCCTTTGTATTATGAAATCATATTGATGTGATGTATCATTGAGAATTGGATTTAATTAGAGGATTCAGTGGTATCCCAGGTGGCATTAATTTTCACAAAGTAGTTGCATGGTGGTCTACAGTGCTAGCTTGAGAGTACCAAGTGAGGGGTTCGAATCCTCCTCTTGGCTACCACTTTTTTTTCCAGTGATAGTTTCAGAGGGTTGAGAAAAACACAGCATGAGGAAAATATTTTAATATAATCCAGTTTTATTGTATTAAAAGACAAAAGTATATGCATATAAAATATTAGTTTAGTTTATTTATTATGCACAACATACCCATCCTGTGAGTGGCAGTGGAAATTTTTAGAGGCACATAATGGGCTTATAAATGAACAACAAAATTCATGTAGTTATAAGAATCTCTGTAACTAAGCAACATAATTTGTGTGGTCAATTCATGTAACCAAGCAACAGGACAAAAGTAAGTAAATAAAAATTTAAAAATTTAAAAGCCTATCTTGTATCTATTTGTTAAATACATAAATCACAATAGCGTGATGCCTTAAATCTATGATTGAGGTCAGTTGAACTCCCGGTTGGAATTCTTTTGCCATGTCGTAACACAGTCCATTAAGGCTCGTGTGGGATCCTCTCGGACATAGGTTCGAACCCTCATCATGGCCCTTGTGGATTTGTTCATTTGTATCTATTCATTTTGTAAATACATGTCTTCATCTTCATCACTTTCTAAGAGCTCCAAGAAAGGCTCATAGACCTCATTTGGCTGGTAGGAACTAAATAAATGTTTGGCTTCAGTAAGCTTGTCAGCACATTGCTTTTGACTCTGATTGAGAAGAGCCAATAATCCACGTTTCTCTTCTTCTGACAGAATTGGGTTTTCAATGGTGTACGTGTTAGAATCCTGGAATATAATATTTAAAACATCTTAGAGTCAAATATATATACTGTACCTATTTAGTTGTACATAATGCAAATATATAAAAGTATAGATTAAGTAAAACAAAAGGATACAAATAATAATAAAAGCCATATTCTCCACAGTACCACTCTTGAAAATGGAAGTGTTTCATAGTTTAAATGTGAAAGGTGATGGCAATATTACTCTGACTAATTGAACACATTTAAGTGAGTTGAGTGTTTTGAAGATCTAAATGGAAGTCTTTGCAGTCTCCGTGGTGTAGTGGTAAGACACTCGCCTGGCGTTCCGCGAGCGCTATGTCATGGGTTCGTATCCTGGCCGGGGAGGATTTACTGGGCGCAATTCCTTAACTGTAGCCTCTGTTTAACGCAACAGTAAAATGTGTACTTGGATGAAAAAACGATTCTTCGCGGCAGGGGATCGTATTCCAGGGACCATAGGATTAAGGACTTGCCCGAAACGCTACGCGTACTAGTGGCTGTACAAGAATGTGACAACTCTTGTATATATCTCAAAAAAAAAAAAAAAAAAAAAAAAAAAAAAATTGCAAAAAGTATTTTGAATTTCTTACCTTGCAGAGACATGAAGGGAAAGAATCACATTGTAATTCTTGAATATACTCGGATAGTTTGTCCCTTTTCTTTTTGTAGTACTGTAACCATGTTATCATTTCTTGAATGGTTAGTGATTCCTCCTCTCTACATCTCTTCTGGAGCTCAAACTTTTCCACTGCACTTCTTTTTTCAGTCAGGGACACTATAATGCAAAATGAAAATACAGTATGTGATTGACAAATTATGATAATGGGAATCATTTGTGAATTAAACATCATTAAAAATTGTATCTATAAAATTTACCTTTGGAAATAAACTCAATTTAATGGTATTGCAGTCTTTCCATATATAAAAGTACAATTAATACAAATTATATATAAATATTTGAAAATGCTGAGAAAACTAATGAATCATTAGATCTTGTGTTAATACCACTTGTGTTTTAATGAAGCAATAAATTGTGCCATGGAAGGATGCCAGTTAAAACATCTGCTTCAGATAAATCCGGAAGGTTCTGATTGTAGATTTTTATGAGATCTCGTAGTTTTTTTTCTCAACTTCATTTTTGTTTCTCAATACAGCTCTCATTTTAGATGAAACTGTAAAGTTTCAGGTTGTTATCAAATATTTGATTTGCACCAATAGTATTTTACATAGAAAAACTAATTTAACAACTGTGTACTGTATTAATGTTTAGGTTTCAGTGAACAAACAAAAAAGCAATTAATGTCTACCTGCATAAGTGGTAATCTGATTTTTGCGATGCCTTATATTCTCTCCATATGCCTCGATAGTATGCTCAATGTTATTGGCAGAGGATCTGTTATTTAAGGATCTTGCAATGATCAGTAATTCTGATCTCCATTTCTCAATAACAGATTCTGGAACATTAAGCCTGTGAATCTCATTTGAAACTGCTGCAGCTGTCTCTGTGGCCTATTTAAAAATAAATGCCATCATATTTATTGTAAAATTTATGTTCAGAGTTTAACAAAGTCTTTTGAACTATCCTTCGTGCTTTGTCAAGGTCTGAGTATGTGTTTTTCAGATTCAGACCTTGACAAAGCACCAAGGAGTGTGTTGACCAGACCACACACTAGAAATTGAAGGGACGACGACGCTTCGGTCCGTCCTGGACCATTCTCAAGTCGATTCTCTTTCACACACCAAGGAGTGTGTGAAAGACTTGGTGTAATTCTTTACATAAATTTCCCAAATACACAAGTGGGTTTTTATCCAATTTTACTTTGTCTACGAGAAGAAAATACCATTAGTGTCTTATAATAAGATTAAAGATAAATAAAAACATGTATATACACTTGATTCATTGTATAGAACAATTGTATATTTATATATAATTCTATATTTTCATTGTATAGAACAATTCATATGTTAATACCTTTCTGAATCTGGCAACTAATGCCCGACGCATTCCATTAATTTTTCTGTGATTCCAAAAGAGTGCCCCCTCTGTCAGTTCTTCTGTACGCTCTGTGGAAATAAATTTAGTTATTCATTGACATCTTAATACTGTGTCTCAAAATACTGATTGGAAAGTAAAAGGATGATGATATTGATGCTGTCTTAAGTGGAATGAATTAATTGTTATTTCAGAGGAAACCAAGAGCTCAAAAATAGTGGTAGAGTAATAAGATTAAAAATATCAGGATGTGAAAGAAAGCATAAAAACAGGGACAACTTGATTTTTCAAACAAGGATTATACATGTATATGTTGGTTGCATATGAGTATAATGCTACTTTATATGAGCCAAAATGCCTTTCTGCAATTTCCTATATTCTTATATTATTTTATAACATTATCTGGATATATATAACCATAAAATATTACCATTGTACTGATTTGATTAAAGGTACAAAATTTAGAACTAGATTAAAAAAAAATTAACACATACCAGCTTTAAGCATGTTCTTAAGTGTTGTTGTTATATCTTGAAAGTTAGGAAAATACTTGCTCTGCTTCCTCCCCAGATGTCAGGCCACTTCCTTCTTGCCACCGCCCTCCATACAAAACCTTTGACATAATAGCATAACGTTTGTTAAAAACTACCTACTGTATTAACAATTTGCATTTAACATAGATAAATCCTTACATATAAGAGTTTAAAAGAAATTATATTTTCCAACTTACAGTAAAACGAAGTCAAAATATTATTACAGTATTAGATTATTTACCTGACAATACCAAGAATGTCCTTTGGCATGTAGGACTCCTAAAAAAGGCTTTCCTTGCCCAACTGAGAACTTCTGTTCTCTTGATGAAATATTTAAGGCCCATGGCCAGTATTTACAGATGATATCCTGGCATATGAAGGACACATTTTGTAAACGGTTCATTTGCAAATAGTGGGCATAACTGTAGAGTTCTCCCTGATACATATTTAATGCAGCAAGAATAATTCCATGTCGACAGGAAGCCATGCTTATGCCGGTTTCATCCAAACTTCTAAATGAAACAGGTTTATTTTTGGCAGCTTTCAATGTCGACACTCCACACATATGGCTACTCTGTTGGACAAAAGTAAAATTATATATATATATATATATATATATATATATATATATATATATATATATATATATATATATATATATATATATATATATTAGTCATATATAAATGTAATTTTTTTATGTAATATTTTTCATTATTCAATATGCATTACATATATTTTATAGATTTTTTTGAACATGATATAGTTAGGAACCGTCCAATTAATATACATTATTGATAATGTCTCAAGCTAATATATAAAGGTACTCTTCAAATATTGTATGGGTAAAAACCTTGTATTAGGTCTTAGGTTTCTATTTGAAAACCTATTTTTAGGCTTTCGAACAGATGTAAAAATATTCTTACTTGAGTTTTAAGGTTCTGAATAGTGGAAACGTGATCTTGAACTTCTTTGTCACAAGCGAAGATACCACCAGAATAATATGAGTTTCTGATCCCTCTGGAATGATATTAAATTAATGAATGTTCATTGTGTGAGACATTTTGATGACAGTTAAACATCATTTCACTTAAAACTAATTCAACTACCCAAGCTGGCATTCACATCATAATCCCTCCTATTCTAAATTAATGTATATAGTGAAATAAATATTTTTTAATTAGTAAAGCCTTAGTCCAAATAAAAAAATTCAACTGAAGTTGAAAGGCAAGTAATAAAAGTGTAATCAATTAACAATTAAAAAAAATCTGGTTAAAAGTTGCATGACACTATATAAATATTATACAGTGCTGTGTTTATAGTACTACAAACATATTACTACACCTTACATTATACCTTAACAATAATGAGCAGCATTAAATATTTTATCTTGAATATTTACCTCCCAACTTTGTTGTAACGATACAGTTTCTTGTTGCCATCAATATGTACAGCCACAGGTGTTGTATCACATGCAAGGCACCCCTTGTCAAATTCTCCTTTTATTCTCCCAAGTTCATACTGATGGAAACGCCATTCAAAGAAGACTCTTTTTGTTGTCTCAAAATTTATGGGACCATGCTAAGATGTAAAATGTGTGTAAATAATTATCAAAAAGTGCCAAGCAGTGGCATGTTAAGCAACAGACTATAAATACCTGCAGGAAATGAAAATAAACTTACATGAGCATTACATAAAAAGAGAAATTGTTAAAGATTGGTAATCCATTTCCATTTCTTATGATATTAGACATATATAAAATATATATTTAGAATATTCATGCTATTTATTAATTTAATAATATTTAACCCTATTTCTTAAATAATGACAATGCATTTGCTTAGTAACAAACTTAGTTTTTAAGTTTATACACCAATTTAATACTTGCACTATTAAAACAGTAATGGTATGAAAACTTACACGCCCTCGAGAAGCACCAAATAATTCCAGTGCACTAACTAATGCCTGAAGAGAAGTTCCAGGGCTGCTTCTCTTGAGAAAATGCCAGGAATCCAATAGATTTATGCTGTAGAAAGTGCTACTATTTCTTCCAGTTGAATAAAAACCAGATTGGTGCATGGCTTTCCCAAGTTCTTCATCTACATATCCGCACTTGCACCTAAATATTGGGGTATACAGATCATACCTTCCAGCCCCCACAAAAAAATAAAAAAAATTGAAGTAAAACAATTTTATTTGGCTAGGGATTCAAGTGTGGCTATCAATATATGTGTAAACCAACCCATAAACAATTCTCTGTATGGTTATAAATACGTATGTGATATAAATATGTCTTCATAAGTGAAGATACAGTGGTAATGAGAGTGAAGTATAAATGGTTATATTTTTTTTTTTTTTTTTTTTTTTATATATATATACAAGAGTTGTTACATTCTTGTACAGCCACTAGTACGCGTAGCGTTTCGGGCAAGTCCTTAATCCTATGGTCCCTGGAATACGATCCCCTGCCGCGAAGAATCGTTTTTTCATCCAAGTACACATTTTACTGTTGCGTTAAACAGAGGCTACAGTTAAGGAATTGCGCCCAGTAAATCCTCCCCGGCCAGGATACGAACCCATGACATAGCGCTCGCGGAACGCCAGGCGAGTGTCTTACCACTACACCACGGAGACTGCCGTGGATTGATGATGAAGACTGCCGACGGATTGATGAAGACTGTAGCCTGGGTCACCTGAGCAATGCCAGCTACCAATACTAGTATCAAATAAACGTTTCTTAAAGTAACCTACCACTTAAAGTTACAAAGATGCACAAATTATTGGAGCTTAAAGTTGTGAACTTGCTCTCACTGCAGTTCGGGCAGGAATTAGGTGGATGTGCTGGTACAACAGGCTCTGGTAACAATTAAATTTACAAGATCAGCTATGCAGCAAAATAAATACATGTTTCAATCATTACATTTTAAATTACTAATAATTTTTTTAGCATTAACTGGAGTTACATGAAAGATTTATATTTAATGACAAATAAAAACTCATTTATTTAACTAAAAATCTGTAATTAATGAGGTAATCAATAATTAATGAGGAAAATGACCAATACAAAAACTACTAAAAAATTACATGAACTAAATAAAATTTTAAAACACTGCTTGGTTCAGGATAGAAATGAGAGTATAAGAAACAGACTACAGGTACATTACATACTCCAGTGAATGACATTCCCATCTGAACACACAGTTTGTGTTGGGTCTGAAGGCTCGAAGAACCCATTTTTCCAGCAGAATCGCTGGTGGAAAGGCATTACAAAATGCTGCTGCTGATCACATTTATGACACAAAAAAATGAAAGCAGTCTACACATTTTATGCTTGCCTCACAACTTCTGCATTGTACACCACATTTGCCTGGTTTTCCAAAAAATAATGTAATTATGTACTTTGAATGGTAATACTGGATTTAGAAATATTGTATACCAAGTTTAAAAATGACAAACATCTAAGTGTATTCAGAGATTGACATTAATTCATGCATTTCATAATTACATTGAAATTTATCCATAATTACACACTAAAGATGTTATTTACCTTTATCTGGAACACCCAACTTCGACAATGTCCAGCTAAACAACATTGACCTACGTGCTCCCCATTTAATCTCACTATTTTTTCTTCTTTTTTGCCAATCAGAAATACTTGAAGGCGATTTAACTATGCTTTATGGGAAGACGCATTTGGGCCTGCACACCCCTGCATCATACCACACCTTCCACTCCCCCCCCCCTCCTCCTCCTACTCCTCAAGTCAGAATTGAAAAGATATATATAAAAGAATTCAACTGTCAGTTACAACCCTAGTCCTGTGCTGTATCTAGTGAGTCCACTTTGATAATATTATAATATAATAAGATAATATAATTATATTGACTTAGTTTGGGTAAGGTAGGGTCTTGTTTGGTCTTATTTATATAGCAGGCCAAATACGACGTTCTGGCTACTTAAATCTCTAATTATTAGTCCTGCATCACCTTATACTATCTTAGATAAAAATGTTGATTAATCAGTTAAGTTACATATGCCTTAACATATTTTTTTTTTTTTTTTACATTCACAGATTTCAAATAGATCACCATTATGACTGATATTAACAAGACAACAGCAAATTTTGAAAATGATAAGACTCTGAGTGAACCCAACCCAACAAGCAAAGCAATGAACCCCAATGAAATATGGGAAGCTGAATCTGTAAAGACTGAACCCAACCCTACTAACCCCAATAAAATATGGGAAATTGAATCTGTAAAGATTATGTTAATAAAACTTGAAGAAATACTACTAAAGTGGGGAATAAAATATGAATTATTCATGAGACAAAATAATGGAGTCAAGCTTGAAAATACCTACCAAGTGATTTTGATGTCGAAGGTCTCATCACAGGAAAAAATTGAAATACACCATATTAAAGTAGTATTTCAAGATGATGAATTGGTTTTGTTTAATGGGTGTGATGACAACTTAAGTTACCACCTGAAAAAACACAAATATGTTGTGTGTGAGTATACCCTCCTCATAACTATCCGTAGTTTTTTTAAATATGAAGAAAAATTACCCACTACTTTGTACATACGAATTTTTAAAGATGAATGATGCCCATCCAGCCCAGCGTGGGATAATCGGGTGAAGTAACTTTACACACAAAATTTAATGATTATTTCCTCTGCTCCAAATAGATGTTTTTCTTCTCCCCAACTTCAATGGGAGAATCACTTGATATATCAATGAGATAGCTTAAATTTATCATGTCTCCAAAAAGCTATAAATGTCTCCTGTCCCCCCTCGCCTCTATTTGGAGGAGGTGGGTGCAAGGCGTCGTCCTCATTCACTCCAAACCCACCTTCACGTATCTAGACAGTCTTCACAATACCGACATATGACAACTTGTACTGACACTCACCGGAACTAGTGCCAGCCATACTGACATTATCATCTTACTTTTTAATTATACATCTGTTCCCATTCTGGGCTCACTTTTTATTTAGTGAAAAATTACAGTGAAATTAAAAGGTGGCCCCATTCCCCTACCTATGTACACTAGAATAATAAAGGCAAAATTAAAAAAAATAAAGCAATATATTTTATAATTCATACACACTTTTATTTAGTGAAAATTACAGTGGAATTAAAAATGAAATGAGGCAGCCTTCAACTGTTCGAAAGTTTTTTTTTTAAATCAGCAATCTCCTGCCAGAGGTTTGTATTCTTCTTCTTCAGGTCGGTGATGTACCCATGTCAGTCACTGTGCGGGAGTTTTGAATAACATTGGCTCTTTGGTCCCATTATAAATTAATATGACTTCCAAGTTATTGCACATATCAATTCCTCAAAAGAAAGGCGGGTTGCTTCAGCCTTCCAAGGGTGGAGGCCTGGTCGAGGACCGGGCCGTGGGGACACTAAAAAGCCCCGAAATCATCTCAAGATAACCTCAAGAAACCTATTTTTGATTCTAGTTACCAGAGTACACATAAAGTTTTTAAAAGTTATCTTTGGAAAGTTGCTAAAGAAAGAAATCAGAAACTATCCCTTGATGAAGAATATAGTGTTCAAAAAGATTTAAAAGGGGCAGGTCTCCATTCACTCAGAGCTGATTTTGCTACACGTACTTTTAACAGTCTTTCAAGACAATTAGGTAAGAATTATATTTTATCTTTTAAAATTATTAGTGAAATTTTAGGACATTCAAACGTTAAGGAGTTTTTAAAAAGGTTTATTAATCAAGGTGAAATAATCATGGAAGGTGGAAATGAAGAAGATGAAGAATTTAGTGGTGAGGGTGGCGTTGGTGAAGTTAACCAATTGCTTACAAATGATGAAAGTATTCACTAGGGTAGCAATGCACGAATGGCCCTACGACAACGTTATCGTCATATGAATGTAAATACAATCTCTAATTTGGAAGATCACACTTACCCATTGGCATCTAAAGAAGCTTCACCAACCATAAATAATAATTCTCTATCAATATCTAATAATAATAACAATACTAATACTAATTATAATAATAATAATAATATACCTACTAATACAATTGCAAATAGCCCTATTGATAATATTGGTACAACTATTACTATTGATACTGCTACGACTAATGCTGCAGTTAATAATATTAATAATAATATTATTAATAATAATAATAATAATAATAAACGAATCGTTTATATATAAATAAAAAAATATGTAAATAAATAAATATATATTATATATATATATAACATACAATCTTCTAACATTTATAATATATATATATATATATATATATATATATATATATATATATATATATATATATATATATATATATATATATATATATATATAAAATGGACAATAATTGTTTATTGTTAGCTTTCAACTACATTCAAAAAACATCTTATGAACCAAATGATAGTTATTATAATCCCCATCTTTATAAAAATCATATTCTTTATGAAGCTTCTGTTTTAGTAGTAAATATGTCTAATGGTTTTTGTAATGTAAATAAATCAGCTTTTCATTTCCCTCTTAAAAATATTTATACATCTCTACATTTAAAGGCAGATGAAGATGAAGTGATTAGTGATGATGACGATGATGATTTGAATAAGTGCCTAGAATTGTTAGTAACCAAATTTAATGTAAAATATGCTTGGGTTTATGGAATTAATCAAATCATTTTTAAATTACCGGTATTGCAGTATCTTACTGTCTTTAATATAAAGAGTTCAACTATCTATAAATTTCGAGAAGAAATTAAGTTAGATGAATATTCCATACCAAGATCTATACAAGTTTATAATAAACGTAATAATTTTCCACCAACTTCACATAGTATAACTAATCTTTGTCAAATGCTCTCCAAAAATTTAATTAGAGGATATCAAGATTTTTTGAAGACTATTAATTTTTATTCAGATAGTAAAAAGAACCCAGATTGTAGACATTTACATTGTCCTTTACATTTCAAAGCCACCAAGAGTAATTCAACATGTGCATGTTTATTAAATGAAATAAATCGCCTCATTCTCATGTTTTTATCCGCCAGTCAAGATCTATATTTAACCGAATATAAAGAATATATTAAATGCAATCCAAATCACAATGATCGCCTCTGTCAATTCATGGCTGGACGTGAAGTTGAATTCAAACTACAAACGCTACTACTCAGTGTGATTTATCCCGAAAAATTTCATTGGGACTGTTATAGAAATGAAAATGGGATTTATGTGTCAGTAAAACTAATAGATTGTCCAAGGAAAAATATAGATAAATATAAATTAATTCAATGGCAAACTAGTCAATTTTCTAAACTTATTATGATGGAAAAATCAATCAACCATCAAGATTCTAATTTCATTCAAAATATTATGATATTTTTGGGATTTGATGAAATATATAATGTACATTTATTACTTTAGTAAATAAAAATGGAATCTATTATTAATAATAATTTATATTTACCTACATCATCTGAAGATTCCTCAAGAATACTGTCTTCAGAATCAATATCGTCATTACCTTTATTTTCACAAATTTCTTTAGAACCCGAACTCGAACCTGAACCCGAACCCATACTTGAACTTGAACCAAGACCTAAACCTAAAATGGAACCAGAATCAAAATTAGAACAACAAAAACAACCAGAACTAACAGATTTGCCATGTTCGTCTCCTCCTCTACCATCATCTCCTAGACCACATTTCCCAAAAAAAGATAGAGGTAGTTTATACAGTCATGTATTTGATTATAAAGTGAAAAAGAATAATAAAGAATTACGACGATATCTATTGAAAATATACATTCAGTAAAAATGTTCTCCTAAAAACAATGATGATGAAATGTCTAAATCTATTTATGAATTTGGTAATCAAAATCTAGAGGATATGGACGATGAAGAATTGAGAAATATTATAAATATGATAACTTTGGTACAAAACATATTATCAGATCACTCTTATGTTAAAGACTTCTTTCAATTATTTAAAATTGTTTCTGAACAAATTAAAGACATTGCTCTCCAGAAATATCCACAGTATTTATCGTCAATAAACCTGATTTTTAAGCAGATTACAATTAGTTTACAACGCATTGAAAATAACAAGAATGAACATGTTGACAAATTATTAATGCTTCTTTCATTAGACATGAAAGATATGAAACACTATCAACCAACTTCTTCTAGTACAATAATAATACATGCCTTGGTTCAAACTGGAATAAGTTTAATTATGTGTGGTATAATAGAATTTATTAATAATCTGGGTAAGGTTCAGGCAGAATACGATGCCAATCAATTCTT
Organism: Procambarus clarkii; assembly: GCF_040958095.1. Taxonomy (NCBI): domain Eukaryota; kingdom Metazoa; phylum Arthropoda; class Malacostraca; order Decapoda; family Cambaridae; genus Procambarus; species Procambarus clarkii. Next base: position 7,928,939 of record NC_091225.1, read on the forward strand.
TAATTTAAATGAACATGATGAAGAATTAATTGAAAATGTTGAAGACAATGATGATAATCCAATAAGAAAAAGATTCAAACCTTCTTCATAAAAAAATATTTAAACATCATATGTTTTCAAACATCAGGTACCTTAGAAAAATCTTACAATACATTATGCCTACTATACAGTCCATCTTGGATGCATCAGTGACAATGAAACAGAAGTGAAGTGCATGTTGTATGATTATATAAAAGGAGTTGAATATCATCTGGGCCTTCAGTTTATTAGCAGTCAGGATGCCCTCCACATCCTCTCCTTAAGGACAAACTGACATAATGGGAAATTACTTGGAGAAAGCTGAAACGAACCCAAAATCTAGTAGTCCAAGTCCCTTTTTAGAAGAGGAAACAATGGATGGTAGGTAATAATACGAATATATAGATGTTTATATACATTTTTTACAATATACCTTTTTTTTTAATATATTTTATGTTTTTTTTATTTTTATTTTTAGAACAATCTACACAGCAGTTAATGTTGTCCCCCCTCCCGCCTGAAATGGTTATAATAGAGGAAAATGATGAACAAGAGACAAATGATCTTAGGATATTGGAAATGGAACTCTGTATTATTAAAGAGAAGAATGTCGAAGGTGAAGAGAAGACCCACATAGTGTTCCAGATGCCAGCTAAAGTACCAGATTTATTATTAACGGGAGCGGATCCAAAGAATAATGTGTCTCATCAAGCAAGTACCTACAATATTCTCATGGCAGATGTGTCAGGATCCATGTTCATTTACTGGAATGGTGTAATGACAGGGTGGAACGAATATGTGGCACCTCATTTAGTAGGGAGAACGAATCTGTCCGTGTTTGGCAGTAAAGTTCAATTAAAACGATCAGAAACAGACCTAATATATAGTGATTTTGCTAATGGTCGTACAGATTTGACTGGTGCCCTACAAACTATTGTACATGAAGTTTACCAATGTAAGGAGAGGTATATCAAAGTGCTTCTTATTACTGACGGCCATCATAATACAACATTGATTGAGCCAAGTCATGTTACTGACAAAATGAATGAGGTTGAGAATAAGATTTGTGAGGTTTTTGTGTTAGGTATGGGATGTGACTTTCCCGTTCAGTATAGTCTGGATATAAGGTCGCGTTTGCACAATGGTAGTACCAATATGCCTTCACTTTTCTGGGCGAAAACGTCAGATGAATTAGAGGAAGAGATGAAGAAAATTGGTGGATGCATATCTGATGGAACTTCACCGATCCTGAAGTTGTCAGTGAAAGGTTTCTTACTGCCAGGGGGTATAGCCAAGGACAAATTCTACCTGAATGAGTGGGTATATTTTCCCTGTGAACAAGAACAAGTGAAACAACTTAGATTAATATATGGTAATAATGGATGTCACATTTCACCCCAGTTTCGTCGTATATCATTATTTGAGTTGAATGAAGTATTTCGACAATGGAATTCTGTTATTATTCAAATTAGTAATAAGAAAGAACCAGTTCCTTCAGATGTATTACCTTTGATTGATTTTTTAAATCAATTAAAGCTAGTGAGGAACTCAGTAGTAGATCTATTCGAGATCGGTTAGAACAAAAAGAATTTAAAAAATATGAATTAGAGTTAAGATCCTTGCTTAATAAAATAAGAGCAATATTAACCACTAAAAAATTCCAAAATGAAATAGATCTAGCTGAAAATATTCTGAGTACAACAGTAAGAGGTGGAAAATATGAAACTAAAACGTTGATAATGCGCATTAAAAATGATCCAGATGATTATTGTCAAGTAACAATGACCTCCACTATATCTGACTTGCAAGATCGAGATTTCCCCACGATGCTGAATAGTAATAATAAATATGAGTTTTTAAAACTGTTTACGATCTCTGGCATTCCTGTGTATGCTCCACATAGGGACTCTGTAACAATCAATCCATGGTCATATAGTGTTAGAAGTATACTGAAATGGCCATATACTATCATGAACCAGGTTGCCATAGAAAAGAGCAAAGAAGTGGAGTTGGTATCTGATAATAGCATGACTACTAGTTTTAATGCCATAATCCCGATCTTTTCTCAAGATGCTTCCAAAATTATGGCCCCATTAATGGGTACAAGACTCTATGCGATGTGTGCGACTTATGCAATCACAAAAAATCCACACATTATTGATTTTGACATTCACATGGCAGCTTTAGGAGTGACCTGGATGAGGATTCTGTTTGAAAACCCAACTCAGCCTATGCCCGAGTTTGTGCAATTGCGTATTGCACACATAGAAGCAACAGCAACATCGGGGTATCTCCACCGACCAAGTTTTAACAAATATTGGCAAGTGCTTATCAATGATACGGTCCAAGCACTCATGACAGAGAGTTTTGAAAGAAATTTGGGGGAAAGCCCATAAAATGTGAGTCACTAATTAAACCTATGTTTATACTTTACTTACATCAACGAAGTGATGAGACTCCTCTAGAGGACAAAGTTGTTATCAAAGTTGTGAGAATGATTCTCTTAGAATACATTGGTCGTTGCCTTTCTAAATATAAGAAACAGGAAAAGAATTCCACACATTTCACTGATTTCTTTGCCAAAACACTTGTTGATGAAAAGCTTAAAGAAGAAGGGGTGAAGAACTACATTGCGACCTCAGAAAACCTGACCCTTAAGGATTTTTATACCTTAGAAGAGGTTGATAAGACAGCCAGAAAACATTTTAAAGACGAGGACATACAAAATATTAAGGAAAAGTTAATTGAACAGATCCCCATAGCTGTGGATATGAAGAAGGTAGAGAAGCAACGGGATGTTTTTCTGGCTGGAGATATATCTTGGTTTTCATTGCGAATTTTTGCTAAAGAAGTTGGTCTAAAGGAAGAGGTTATTGACAATATGTTTAATGAACACAACGTGTTTATTTATACTGCACATGCCCTACAGTATAGAGACTCTCGTGAACGGCTAACTTCAAATGTTAGTGATAACGTCCAAGCTTTAGTGACTCAGCGGGTTCACCAGGAGAATTGTCTCAATATTTACAAGGAGTTTGAAAATATAATTGTTCAACATAAAAATGATTTGTGGTTGCAGGAATATTTATCAACGCACAGAGAAATTGTGCTCCCTATGACAAGGCCACAAATCCTAATAGAGGCTTCTGGACGAGGAGTTCAGGTAACAAATGATACTTTTGAAGAAGTGTATAAGAAATACCTACCAGATGTAGGGCTGTTGGGTAATGCTTGTCAATGTCGAGATTGTCCTTTTTACCTGATACCCAGTAAGAGGTATAATCAACACTTACATGTAGCACCTCATTATTCTTCAAATTATCCTCATTATTTGCACACGGCAGCCTATTTTTGCAGGCATGAAGGCATACCAGCTGCTATCTTGTACCAAGAGTCTATTAGTAAGTCTCGATTAGATAATGCTTTCATTGAGGACCTTACATTTTTACAAAATATATATCGAGAAATGGCCCCCCCACTGATGATTAATTATTTAATAATTCATCCAGGGCCGCCCGATATGGGTGGGCCAACTCAATTGTTATTATTGCTGTGGCCACCCAAGTGCCACATGCCGTGACCACCTCTGTTGATTTTCCCCTACCAAAGCTTTATTAATTAAACTTGGCTCGTGCCATATTTAAGGTTAGTAGTATATCATTCATGCCCTATTGTACTCACTACACAATTTTATGATATTAAATTGGGTGGTATTTTTTTTTTTTTATAATATAATTATTGTATTTATGTATGTAGCTGGAAAATATATTTATTGGAATGGTTGATTTCCTTCATTTTCCCAGAGCCTCTTCACACAAACTTTATAGCATATTAACACAAACAAGGTTAAATCTGTCAAACACACACACAAACAAACAAACATTAAGGCATTCAAATAAACAATGTTTATTTATTATAAACACTTTAATAATAGTGGAAAAGGCAATCGCACTTCCCTCTCTCCCTATATTCTATTTTCTAGTTCTCTCTCTCTCTCTTTTCTTTATTAAGTATATTATACAATATATATTTTGTAATTTTGGGAAGCTATAATATAACAAAATCAAGTTAACAGATTCTCTATCACAAAGCCGGAGAAATGTTTCAGGATTGTTGTTATGGTAGTTTACATATATTATGTGTTTCTTCATACCCTAAAAAGATCAGAATATTTGCTATGATATATGAATCTTGATGATTCACCCTTGTTTGCTTCATTATATGTTTGTTAAAATTCCTAACCTACCATTGAATCCAATTATATATATTTTTAACAGGAGAGTTTAGAATTGTTACACCTACATCCATTCCATTTACGTTTCTCCTACATTGCCAATGTATTTTCTCGGGCCAAACCATACTGAGCAACAGCGCTTGCAGTTTGTATTCGACTTCACGTTCAGCCATATAGTGTCACATTCGTTCCTTTTCCCTATGATTACTATTAATGTAGTCTTTATATTCTGTCGTATATAGCTCTTGACTAGCCGATATGAACATAAGAGTAAGGCGGTTTATTTCATTCAACAGACAAGCACAAATTGAACTACTCTCACCTTCTAAATGAAAATTACACTGTAGATCATTATTGCTGTTTTTGTTTGTGGTATAGAAGGTAATATTCTTTGTGGAATCCTGGTATCCATTAATCAAATTTTGGGCGAGTAAATGACAAAGATTTGTAATACTATGTAAAACTAGTAGAAATATATAAATATTACCCCGACGGTATAATACATTTCGAGATTCATTGAAAGATTTATTTATTGTTATTTTGTCTAAAAATGTGTGGATGTTCTTATTTCGGATATCGAAGACTGCCAGATTTTGTAAAACAGGTAATTGTAATAAGATTTGATTAATTCCATAGACCCAGACATATTTTATATCATATTCGGACACCAGAGTTTCTAGACATTCGCTTAAGTTATTTAATTCTTCTTGATTTTGGTTTAATTCTTCATCTGTCATTTCATCCTTGTTCGTTTTTGTATTTATATCTAGATACCTATCAATGCATTTGAAGGGAAAATGAAAGACCGATTTATCTACATAACAATAACCATTAGCCATATTTACTACTGAAGCAGAGGCTTCGTATAGGATATGTCGTTTATGGACATATCCATTCGATTAAGAAAAAGTTTTCATATAATTAAAAGCTAATAAAAAGCAATTTTCCATTATTATTAAACTTCTATTTTTTTAAAGAAACAAATGTATATATAATAATAATAATAATAATAATAATAATAATAATAATAATAATAATAAAGATAGGTATAGTTTAATATTATCAGATGATATAGTTCAGTTTATTGTTCATAGCGTTGTTTATAATAACAATATTTGCTGGTCTAATTGTAAAACTTATTGTTCAAAAAGTATAAGTATAACCGTTAATCAATGCTTTTTGGGGTTCAAACCAGCATATGTTTGATATTTTGTTAAAATAGTTTTTTTATGAATTTATTATAACTAAAAAACAATAGGAAAAAAAGAAAAAAGTAGCAATGGGGTTAATACGAATTTTAGTTACTATAATCCTAATTGTAGTCGTTATAATAATTATTCATTTACGCGGAAAACGTATCAATGTCAGTAAGGCTATCAGACATGATCCGATTCCAGAGTCCTCCAATCAAGAAACATACCATTCCGTCAACAGTCAAACAACAAAATTCTCTGAACTTACTCATGAAACAACATTACAATCCCCCATCAGTCCAACAACAACAAAATTCTCTGAAACATTACCATCCACCATCAGTCCAACAACAACAACAACAACAACAAAGTCCTCTGAAGTACTTCAAGAAACAATATTACCATCCACCATCAGTTCAACAACAACAGAATCCTCTGAAGTACTTCAAGAAATCACATTACCATCCACCATCAGTTCAACAACAACAACAACAACAGAGTCCTCTGAAGAATCTAATATAATCATCTCAAAGTTGGAATCATTATTCTCCCCGTTTATCAGAGATATAAATACCTATAAAGGTCTCGTAATTATTCCTAAACCACCAATTTCGTATAATCCTAAGAATAGAATCGAAAGTGAGAATACAATCATTAAGCCTTTTAATAGCTTCCTTTTAAATTACAATAAAATCCACAGATATTTATATAATAATATTGTCTCATATAACGCAAATTATGTATGGCAAAATTCTAGTTACGACAAGGGATATTATACCAAAAATCCAATTATTTTAATATTTCCTTGGAATAATCATGATTTGAAACCTAATGTTTATACAGATCAAAGTGAAATACAAGATGTTACATTACAGAACCATATAAATGCAGTACGGGCTAAATCCCACAATAAAAGAAAAAAAATTCGACATGGACAAATTGTGGATATCATGTACGCATGCGGCAAGTCAAGATATATTTATTCAGGGATTCTCTAAGTATGATTTTCCAATTAAAGAAAATTCATTACCACCATTTGTGGTAATGAAACTTGAACTTCAAGATGTAATAATGAGGTGGAATGTAAAATGGTGGCTAAGAATATTAATTCCTCAGAAACCTTTGCTAGCATTAAATTTAATATTTATGTGGAAGTCTCGGAAGAAGAACAAGAAACAGGAGGAAGAGCAGGAGGACTCCCTGATATGGTTCCCGATTATGAGTCCAGAAACGTAATATTCGAGAGAATGTAAAATTATGGTATCGTGTATTCAATGTTGAAAATCATTGAACAGACTTCGGTGTTGAATATACTATCCAAGAAATAATTATTTTGAATGCTAAATTATATACTACTTATCCATTAAATTATGTGTTTATGATGTAACAAAATAATCAGAATTAGAATTTAGTAATCGGCCTATATTAGTAAAAATATAGAAAATATTAATTAAAATAACTTGTATTGATTCAGCAACCTATGGTGGAGGGAGGGGGATGGGATGGTGGTATAAGAGGAGAATTTCTGCCTATTTAAGAGTCACAACCCCTTGCTCTCTCTCCAGCTCCAGTGTCAGGTGTCAAGTAAGGTTCAATACAGTCTACTGAAATTAAGCAGTTTATCATTCAGCAGGGTAGTGGCGGGCATCATTCCAGTATAACTGTTGATCCATATGCAGTCATCTAGTCCAGCAAGAATTACATAACAACAAGCTTCAATAATCAATTCCTTACTAGTTCAGTTTATGAATCAAATCATAAAAACCACACACCCTATTTCTTATTGTTATAGTACCTACATTAACTACTTATGTACGCAATGATCAGGTACAGCCAGCTATCTCAGCTGAAGGAACAAGTCAGAATATACCACTTCCTAAGCCATTTGGAAACATATGAAGAGAGCATAGTGAAAAATACTCTAAAATGATTGACTTGTAATTATTTGTCTCTTTCAGGTAAATTGACATTTAGAGATTGATTTTTTATTCATTATACTACAGTAAAACACAATTATAATAGTAAATTTAATTTACAATACAATTTTATTTAGGTAAGGTACATACATACAATAAATATTTACAAGGATTGTTTGACTTATAGGTATAGCTAGTACATATAATGCCTAAAGCCACTATTACGCAAAGCGTTTCGGGCATAAAGTATTTTTTGTATTGTATTTATTGTTTATTTATTGTAAGTATTTTTTGTATTTATTTATTGTTGTATTTATTATTGTTGTTCGTATTTTTTGTATTGTATTTATTGTATTTATTGTAAGTATTTTTTGTATTTATTTATTGTTGTATTTATTATTGTTGTTCGTTCTTTCCACCCTCAATCCTCCCCCACCCCTTGTTTCCGAAATGATGAAGGGTTTCGAGATAACTACTAACTCTTCTGGGGAAGCAAAAGAACAAGCTGAAAGAGGCCAAGCTGCATCTGTCTTACTTGAGCATATGTCTTGTTTGGTTGAATCAACGGTAAAAGCAAGGTCATCTTCTTCATCTTCTTCCTCATTGTCGTCTTTATCGTCGTCCTCATCGTCGTCCTCAGACTCATTCGAAAGTGACCGGTTCATTGACAAACTGAAGGGCTTGATACTAAATAAGGCCGTAAAGAGAAAGAAGAAGAAGAAAGAAAAGGCACTAAGGAAGCTCGATTACAGCAAAATCAAATGGCCATGGTCTTCAGATGGAGATGATGACACCAAGTCAGGGGAGGAATGGGAGAAGCAGGAGAATGTGGAGGAACGTGTCTTCGGTCAGGAGACAAGAACAGGCACAGGTTAACATTTTTAAGGAGTAAAGAAAAAATAATTGTGTCCAATTAACTAACTCACCCCACCACACCCTCCTACGGCCCATGGACCCCCTTGTACAATATGCTTTTTTTTAATAATAATATAGAAGAAATTCATCATTCATTATAGTTTAGAAACTAAAAATTTAAACATTTAAGGTCTTTAAGAAAACCAATAAATAGTAGTATATATGTATTATCTATCCCTTTTGAATCAAACCAATTGCTCATTGTTAAAGATTTAAAACAAAACCACCAATGCTAAAAAGTAGAAATATTATAAATACCTTAGGATTAGGATTACTACAAAGGGGACGGACCTAACACTGAGAAATTTGTCAAATGATCCTGATAATGCAGAATGTACTTGTACGCACATCCTCCTCCCTTTAGCATATTAATATATTATGTCCATGATCGTATTCGTGAGATGTCTTTGTGGTCAATTTCAATTTGGTAGTTTTAATATCATTAATATACACGAAATAATTTCTCCGGCTCCCAGGCCCCCACCTTTTTCTAGCATTTGGGCAATTTTAAATTCAAATTCACTTTTTTACCTAACTTCTTCAACCCAGCAGCCAAAAGCACCCGTGTCCAGCAATAGTGGGATCGCATCCGTGAGTGGGCGTCCCGAAGCAGCCATACTCCCCAATTTCATTAACTTTCTGTCGCCCACAAGTTAAGGTAAAGGAGGCATACCAGACGGAATAAGAGGGTCAAGTCATTTTTGATCGACCAATCTCTCACCGACCCACTTTCTTTGCTAAAACGGCAGTTTATAATACAGTTTGTGTTTACTCAATTAACTTATTATCCCAAAATTTCCTTGTTGACCTAACCAAGTAGGACAACATCATTGTTGCATACACTGTCAAGTAACTCACTATACATATTTTGCCTAATGGGCAGAGTGCACTACGTAATTATTACTTTTGTACTTCTTGTTAATTTATTTTTCCTAATTTGTGACAATAGTTGCTGAAAACTTGGTTCTCGTTGAATCTGTAGTTAATTTTTTTTCTCACTCATTGCACATAAAGGGATTTTTTTGCTTGAATGTACTCACAAATAGTTGATCAGCTAACATTTTTACCTCATTTTTTTTTTAATTTCATTTAACAATTCCAAGGTTTTATATATATAGAAATAGAAATTTATTAGCCACATTCCTACTAACATTTGGAATATTCAGCTGCACAAAGCTTTTAAAATCATGGTATCCATATTTTCCTTTATATCTTTTACATCTTCGATTACATCAAGTTCCCAAATAAAAAAATATGTAGACAAATATTGTTCGTATGGTATAGATATTAGTTTAGAACCATTTATAATTAAATTAATATCCTATGACCTCAAAATTGTAAATGTTTATGCTATTAAAATAGGGATGGGTTCTACTCAAGAAGGATATCCTGCAGCATCCCAATTGCAATTTATACTGTGAGTCGTTGTTGAAGAGGAATAAAATTATTGTTGCTATATGTTTGTGGAAATCTTCTCTAACATTGAACATAATTTCAAGTACCCCCATGATCCGGATTACTTAAGAGTGCCTATCGCGGGATATAGGTCCTACGCCAAAGATCCTTCCATATTTCTGATGATGATACAAGCTTCCAAACAGGAACGAGAAGCTCTGAGAGAGATAATGATAGCAGACGGAATATCGATTCCATCGCCATGTAACAAAGTTGATCAGGCAGCGGTGATACATTAATCACAGGATGATTCAACATAAACCCTATTGTTTACATGATGGATCTTTTTTTAACGAGCCTCGTCAAGATATAATTTATAGGGACCCCATCTATGAACTTGCATCTCGTTTTGGGCGGGATCTTGATTATATATTTCGGGTTTTCAGTGATGGTGATAAAAAGTGTGATGATATATGTTGTGTTAACCTAGGAAACATTGACCGAATTTATCATTTAAATTAGACGAAGAGCGAATTAATTTCTTGAATAGTGGCGAAAGAATATGGATCATTTTATGTAGAAAAGGTAAACAGCGTACTTTTCATAAAACGAAATCCCCATCTCTTTATGGACCTCATTCAAACGGGAGAAAAGGAAGAAATCTGTCATTTTATGAAGACGAAGGTTTATTATCATTACCACCATGTAAAAACACCTACAACCCAAATAGTTTGCAGGCAATGTGCGTCAATCAATTTGTGAATTCCTTTTTGGATACTACTAGAATGGGATATTGGACCATGGCCTGCTTACGTAGAGCAATATACACCAACTGTAATATTCCTCATTTTTTTAAACGCCAATTAATCAAGGAAGTTCATTGGAATCTAATGATTAGATCGTGGGAAAGAGCAGTGGCAGATGAAACAACTACTGAACTTTTATTTCGAACACCCTACAGATCCCAAGATAAGGAACATTGGCCAAATGGATAGCGATCACTATTCATATATTTTGTATGCTTAGTGACAGCGACGACCACTACCATTTAATGAAACTAGTTCACATGTCCAAAACAGTGGTGACATAATTTTGGGGGGGATTGTATAAGAGACACAAAGCACTGTGTAATATTTTGTATGTGAAAATAAGAACACATTCCATGAAATTTTTTTTTACTGAATTGATTATGTTATAACATATTTGTTTATTATTCTTATAATAAATAAATCTAAAGATGAGAGCAAATGCTAAAAGTATAAATAAAAAAACATTGATGAATCTTAATAATGCCATAATGCCCAAACAATTAATTCACATATTTCTTTACATTAGAAAGGGAACTTAAGTGACTGACTGAACTCTGGCTGATGGTAGATTTAACCAGTTCAGTTATCATTTTCTGCACTTCAGAGTTACGTACTTCTTCCGTTAGTCGCAAGGCAACATTTTGTAAATGATCCACACTATCTTGAAGCCTCGACAATTTAGTTAGCACCTCAATACCAGTTATATGGGTGGTTAATTCATATTGGGGATATTTAGCTAAATCAATTGAAGGTTTCGGTAATCTACCTTTGGTTTCCAGGTAATCAAGACCTTTAAAAATACAAGTAATGTGTTCGTCTTTCGTCCAGCATTTATAGTAACGATTCATATCTGGATAATTAAATTTGTCTAATTCACGTGGCCACCTGTCATCATTATTACATGATTTCACTATTTTTTTGGTAGTTAGGAGATCATCATTTGAATAAAAGGTTACTAAAATATTTTTAAGTTTTGCAGTATCATACTTTTTTCTAAAGAATAAAAATAGTTGATCATTTCATTTACTTATGACGTCATTATACTTATTACTGTACTCGTTTTTGGTAAATGAATGGAATAGTTAAGTGAAATTCGAAATTTTTATTACTTATATACTTCTTGCCAAAATTTTATTTCTAATTAGCACCGCCTTATAAGACAATATGCCGATTCCCAGTGAAAATGTAGTGTTTTTAGTAAAAGAAACTGCACAAAGAGAAGTCCAGCTGACCCATCCCCCTACGTAAATTTATGTGTTCTCCTTTTTGGTTGAATGGATGGATAGTTAGTGAAATTCTAAATTTTTATTACCTCTATACTTCTTGCTAATTTATTTATCCTAATTTGTGACAATAGTTGCTAAAAACTTTGTTTTCGTTGAATCTGTACTTAAATTTTTTTCTCACTCATTGCACATAAAGGGATTTTTTTTATTTAATGTACTCACAAATAGTTGATCAGCTAACATTTTTACCTCATTTTTTTTTTAATTTCATTTAACAATTCCAAGGTTATATATATAGAAATAGAAATTTAGTAACCACATTCCTACTAACATTTGGAATATTCAGCTGCACAAAGCTTTTAAAACCATGGTATCCATATTTCCCTTTAAATCTTTTATATCTTCGATTACATCAAGCTCCCAAATAAAAAAATATTTAGACAAATCAGGTTCGTATGGTATAGATATTACTTTAGAACCATTTATAATTAAATTAAGAGTATATAAACAACAAATTGTAATTGTAAATGTTTATGCTATAAAAATATGGATTGGATCTACTCAAGAAGAATATCTTGCGGCATCCCAATTACAATTTATACTGCGAGTCGCAGTTAGGGAGGATGAAAATTATTGTTCTTATATGTTTGTGGAAATCTTCTCTAACATTGACCAAAGAAGCAGCATGTTCTGTGAACATAATTTTGAGTACCTCAGTCATTACCTAAAATTGCCTATCACGGGATATAGGCTCTACGCCAAAGATCCTTCCATATTTCTGATGATGATACAAGCTTCCAAACAGGAACGAGAAGCTCTGAGAGAGATAATGATAGCAGACAGAATATCGATTCCATCGTCATTTTGCAAAGTTGATCAGGGTGTGGTGAAAAGGCTTATGTCCCTCAAACAATATTTGTTTCGGCATTATTGTTTTAGGTATATGATGTTTAAAAATTTACGTTGGGAATTAACCCGAGATTTGAGAGATTACGAAGCATGGTTGAAAAATAAAAAATGGCTTAACTACGTTAATCACAGGATGATTCAATATAAACCCTATTGTTTACATAATGAATATTTTGATGACGAGCCTCAAGATATAATTTACAATAAATGGTCTACACATTATACATTTCGGGTTTTCAGTGATGGTGATAAAAAGTGTGATGATATATGTTGTATTACGCTACGAAACCTTGACCGAATTTATCATTTAAATTCGGCGAAGAGCGAATTAATTGCTCGAATAGTGGCGAAAGAATAAGGATCATTTTATGTAGAAAAGGTAAAATGCGTACTTTTCATAACCCGAAATCCCCATCTCTTTATGGACCTCATTCAAACGAGAGAAAAGGAAGAAATCTGTCCTTTTATTATAGAAGACGAAGGTTTATCATCATCATCACCACCACCATGTAAAAACACCTACAACCCAAATAGTTTGCAGGCAATGTGTGTCAATCAATTTGTGAATTCCTTTTTGGATACTACTAGAATGGGATATTGGACCGTGGCCTGCTTACGTAGAGCAATATACACCAACCCTAATATTCCTCACTTTTTTAAACACCAATTAATCAACGAAGTTCAACGGAATCTAATGATTAGATCTTGGGAAAGAGCAGTGGCAGATGAACCAACTACTGAACTTATATTTAATTTTTTTTTAAGAACAGATTCAATGAAAAGCTATTTTACTGAATTGATTATGTTATAAAATATTTGTTTATTATTCTGATAATAAATAAATCTAAAGTTGGGAGCAAATAATAAAAAACATTGATGAATCTTAATAATGTAATAATGCCCAACCAATTAATTCACATATTTCTTTACATTAGAAAGGGAACTTAAGTGACTGACTGGACTCTGGCCGATGGTACATTTAACCAGTTCAGTTATCATTTTCTGCATTTCAGAGTTACGTACTTCTTCCGTTAGTCACAAGGCAACATTTTGTAAATGATCCACATTATCTTGAAGCCTCGACAATTTAGTTAGCACCTCAATACCAGTTATATGGGTGGTTAATTCATATTGGGTATATTTAGCCAAATCTATTGAAGGTTTCGGTAATCTACCTTTGGTTTCCAGGTAATTAAGACCTTTAAAAATACAAGTAACGAATTCGTCTTTCATTTTGTATTGATCCTTGTAATCCATCATATCTGGATAATTAAATTCGTCTAATTCATATGGCCACTCATCACCATTATTACATGATGCCACTATTTTTTTGGTAGTTTGGTAGTTTGGAGATCATCATTTGAATAAAAGGTTACTAAAATATTTTAAGTTTTGCAGTATCATACTTTTTTCTAAAGAATAAAATAAAGTTGATAATTTCATTTACTGACAATGTCATTATACTTATTACTGTACTCGTTTTTGGTAAATGAATGGAATAGTTAAGTGAAATTCTAATTTTTTATTACTTATATACTTCTTGCCAAAATTTAATTTCTAATTAGCGACAATAGTTGCTGGGAACTTGTACTTTTGATAATGATTAGTTCCCCTTTTTATACCCTTTGACTTAATACTAAATAACCGCAATTTTTGTTATCTCTATATTTTATTGAGAATGCTCTTGGTCTTTTTTCATCTTTAACACAATATAAAAAAAATACAACTGTCTTCATCACACATATGGGCTTTTTTTGTTGCTGAGTGACTTCAAATATTCAGCCTGGTTGATTCTCTGACTGAATTCTTCACCACATATATTTATGAGCAGTCAGTAGGAGTACGCAAACCAAAGTAATGGTTGAATCTGGATATAGGTTTTTTGGTTGTGTATTTTAAAATGTTTGGTCAGGTTGCCTCTGTAGTTCAATTTTCTCCCACACCTCCCTTATATGTTTAAATGATTTTCACTGATATGGGTTCCTTAATGTTTGACTAAATTACTTTTGGAATAAAAAAATTTCACACTGTTTGCACGTAAAGGGTTATTCACCTGAATGTTTTATCAAATGGATGATCAGATAACATTTGTAACTCATTTTTTTCACATGATTCATGTTATTGATCATGTAATTGGGACAGAAGGAGGGGAGGTGGTCGAACCGATTAATAATATATATATTTCATTAACCAAAACTGTTGAATGATGACAGTGGTGGTTGTGATATTTCCTCAAAATTAAATAATTAGGGTAAAAAAAAAAAAAAAAAATGAGATACTGAATATATTATATTATATTATTTCCACAAATCAATTTAATATTAAATTTATTTACCCCAACCAAAATTACATAAAGTTTGGAAACTAAAAATTGAAAAACATTATAGGTTTTTAAAGTATAAAAAGTATAATGTTATATTGAAAGTCATTAAATAGTAGTAGATATTTATTATCTATCCTTGTTCATTTTTTAAGATTTAAAACAAAACCACCACTGCTAAATAGTAGATATATTATAAATATGCTAACCTTTAAATTCACTTTTTTACCTAACTTCTTCATCTCTCTCTCTCTCTCTCTCTCTCTCTCTCTCTCTCTCTCTCTCTTTCTCCACCCTTGCAAACATTTTTACCTCATTTTTTTTCACACGATTCATGCTATTATTGACCAATTGAAGCATATCATTATATACTAATTTATATTAATAATACGTGTATATTCATTTTATTTAACAGTTCTAAAGTTATATATATAGAAATATAAATTTAGTAACCACACTCCTACTAACATTCGGAATATTCAGTTGCACAAAGCTATTAAAACCATGGTATCCATATTTTCCTTTAAATCTTTTACATCTTCGATTACATCAAGTTCCCAAATAAAAAAATATATCGTCAAATATGGTCCATATGGTATAGATATTATTTTAGAACCATTTATAAATTTAATACCATTTAAACCCCAAATTGTAAATGTTTATGCTATAAAAATATGGATGGGATCTACTCAAGAAGGATATCCTGCGGCATCCCAATTACAATTTATACTGCGAGTCGCAGATAGGGAGGATGGAAATTTTTATTGTTCCTATATGTTTTTGGAAATCTTCTCTAACATTGACCAAAGAAGCATCATGTTCTGTGAACATAATTTCAAGTACCCCCATGATCCGGATTACTTAATAGTGCCTATCATGGGATATAGGTCCTACGCCAAAGATCCTTCCATATTTCTGATGATGATACAAGCTTCCAAACAGGAACGTGAAGCTCTGAGAGAGATGATGATAGCAGACGGAATATCGATTCCATCGTCATTTCGCAAAGTTGATCAGGCTGCAGTGAAAAAGCTTATGTCCATAAAACAATATTTGAATCGGCATTATTATTTTAGGTACATGATGTTTAAAAATATACGTTGGGAATTAACCCGAGATGTGAGAGATTACGAAGCATGGTTGAAAAATAAAAAACGGCTTAACTACGTTAATCACAGGATGATTCAACATAAACCCTATTGTTTACATGATGGATCTTTTTTAACAAGCCTCGTCAAGATATAATTTATAGGGACCCCAACTATGAAATTAGATCTCGTTTGGGGGTACCCGAATATTGTAATGACTGGAAAAATTACATATTTCGGGTTTTCAGTGATGGTGATAAAAAGTGTGATGAAATATGTTGTATTAGGCTAGGAAACCTTGACCGAATTTATCATTTAAATTCGGCGAAAAGCGAATTAATTGCTCGAATAGTGGTGAAAGAATACGGATCATTTTATGTAGAAAAGGTAAAACGCGTACTTTTCATTACCCGAAATCCCCATCTCTTTATGGACCTCATTCAAACGGGAGAAAAGGAAGAAATCTGTCGTTTTATTATAGAAGACGAAGGTTTATCATCATCGTCACCACCACTATGTAAAAACACCTACAAGTCAAATAGTTTGCAGGCAATGTGCGTCAATCAATTTGTGAATTCCTTTTTGGATACTACTAGAATGGGGTATTGAACCGTGGCCTGCTTGGGTAGAGCAATATACACCAACCCTAATATTCATCACTTTTTTAAACACCAATTAATCAACGAAGTTCAACGGAATCAAATGATTAGATCTTGGGAAAGAGCAGTAGCAGATGAAACAACTACTGAATTTCCGGTAACAATTAACCATGGAAACCAAAGGTATGATTTATATGCAAATATAATATAGTAAATAATAACATTGTAATTCAATCAAAACAATTATTCAAAGAAAAACACCTGGCCTATTTGACAAATCTTGCCTTACATACAACTTCCACATATGAATTTAATCAGTTCCTAGAGACATGTTGTAGCAGTGCAGCCGAAGGACACAGAAGAAGAAACACAATTAGATAATCCCGATCCTAAGGTATTTATAATATATCTACTATTTAGTAGTCGAAGGGTATAAAAAGGGGAACTAATCATTATCAAAAGTTCATGTTTTCAGCAACTATTGTCGCTAATTAGAAATTAAATTTTGACAAGAAGTATATAAGTAATAAAAATTTAGAATTTCACTTAACTATTCCATTCATTTACCAAAAACGAATACATAATGACGTCGTCAGTAAATGAAATGATCAACTTTATTTTATTCTTTAGAAAAGAGGCAAAACCTAAAAATATTTTAGAAACCTTTATTCAAATGATGAACTCCTAGCAACCAAAAAAATAGTGGCATCATGTAATAATGATGACAAATGGCCATATGGATTAGACGAATTTAATTATCCAGATATGATGTATTACATGAATCAATACAAACCGAAAGACGAATTCGTTACAAATATTTTTAAAGGCCTTAATTACCTGGAAACCAAAGGTAGATTACCGAAACCTTCAATCGATTTGGCTAAATATACCCAATATGAATTTACCACCCATATAACTGTTATTGAGGTGCTAACTAAATTGTCGAGGCTTCAAGATAGTGTGGATCATTTACAAAATGTTGCCTTGCGACTAACGGAAGAAGTACGTAACTCTGAAATACAGAAAATTATAACTGAACTGGTTAAATCTATCATCGGCCAGAGTCCAGTCAGTCACTTAAGTTCCCTTTCTAATGTAAAGAAATATGTGAATTAATTGGTTGGGCATTATTACATTATAGTATAGTATAAGATTCACCAATGTTTTTTTATTTATACTTTTAGCATTTGCTCCCATCTTTAGATTTATTTATTATAAGAATAATAAACAAATATTTTATAACATAATCAATTCAGTAAAATAACTTTTTCACTGAATCTGTTCTTATATAAATAAAAGTTCAGTAGTTGTTTCATCTGCTACTGCTCTTTCCCAAGATCTAATCATTAGATTCCGTTGAACTTCGTTGATTAATTGGCGTTTTAAAAATGAGGAATGTTAGGGATGGTGTTGATTGCTCTACGTAAGCAGGCCACGGTCCAATATCCCATTCTATTAATATCCAAAAAGGAATTCACAAATTGATTGACGCACATTGCCTGCAAACTATTTGGGTTGTAGGTATTTTTACATGGTGGTGGTGGTGATGATGATAAACCTTCGTCTTCTATAATAAAACGACAGATTTCATCCTTTTCTCCCGTTTGAATGAGGTCCATAAAGAGATGGGGATTTCGGGTTATGAAAAGTAGGAGTTTTACCTTTTCTACATAAAATGATCCATAGTTTTTCGTGACTATTCGACCAATTAATTCGCTCTTCGCTGAATTTAAATGATAAATTCGGTCAAGGTTTCCTAGCCTAATGCAACATATATCATCACACTTTTTATCACCATCACTGAAAACCCGAAATATATAATTTTTAGACCATTTATCACAATATTCGGGTACATCAATACAAGATACAAGTTCATAGTTGGGGTCCCTATAAATTACATCTTGACGACGCTCGTAATGAAATTGTAAACAATAGGGTTTATGTTGTTTCATCCTGCGATAAACGTAGTTAAGCCATTTTTTATTTTTAAACCATGCTTCGTAAGCTCTCAAATCTCGGATTAATTCCCAACGTATATTTTTCAACATCATGTACCTAAAATAATAATGCTGATTCAAATATTGTTTTATGGACATAAGCTTTTTCACCGCACCCTGATCAACTTTGCTAAATGGCGATGGAATCGATATTCCGTCTGCTATCATTATCTCTCTCAGAGCTTCTCGTTCCTGATTGGAAGCTCGTATCATCATCAGAAATATGGAAGGATCTTTGGCGTAGGACCTATATCCCGTGATAAGCAATTTTAAGTAATGACGGGGATACTTGAAATTATGTTCACAGAACATGATGCTTCTTTGGTCAATGTTAAAGAAGAGTTCCACAAACATATAAGAACAATATTTTTCATGCTCTTTAACTACGACTCGCAGTATAAATTGTAATTGGGATGCCGCAGGATATCTTTTTTGAGTAGATCCCATCCATATTTTTATTGCATAAACATTTACAGTTACAATATTGTGTCTAATAAATGGCCCTAATTTAATTATATATGGTTCTAAAGTAATATTTATAAGATAAGAATTATCTTTGTCTAAATATTTTTCTATTTGGGAACTTGATGTAATCGAAGAAGTAAAAGATTTAAAGGGAAACATTGATAAAATGGTTTTAAAAGCTTTGTGCAGCTGAATATTCCGAATGTTAGTAGGAGTGTGGCTACTAAATTTCTATTTCTATATATATAACTTTAGAACTGTTAAATAAAATTAATATACATATTAATAATATAAATTAGTCAATAATAGCATGACACGAGAATGTTCTTGGTTAGAATTTATTTTTAATATGATTCTATATAAAATGTATATGAATTAGGTCACAAACAACTCTTGCTCCCATAACTCATTAATCAATCAACACAAATCCAACTTAGATCCTATAAGATGTATGAATTAGGTGACAAACATCTCTTGGCCCATACCTCATCAATCAATCAGCACAAATCCAACAACTTAGATCCTCTATATAGGAGATCACAAACAACTCAACACATATTCAACTTAGATCCTATATAAGATGTATGAATTAGGTCACAAACAACTCTTGCCCCATACCTCATCAATCAATCAGCACAAATCCAACTTAGATCCAGATCACAAACAACTCATGTCCCATACCTCATCAATCAATCAGCACAAATCCAACTTGGATCCTACATAAAACACATGAATTAGGTCACAAACAACTCTTGTCCCATTCCTCATTAATCAATCAATCAAAATTTGCGAATCTACAACTATACTTTGCAATTGTGAAAAGACTTTTAATCTTTTCAGTATGCTTTAAAACCTTTTCATCTTTTAAAGGATGGGATTATTTTGAATATTTTGGATAGCTCGACTTCTGGGAGAATATATATTATTCTTTTAAATATCTCCTGGAGCTCAGTTAGTCCAAAATGTCCTCTCAGATCCACAAAATCACATTCTGAATCCTTGTCTTCAAATTGAATTTCAAGGATCGAATGTGATAATTAAGGGGTTGGAGGTCAGGGAGATCCTGGTTGGACAATGGTGGCCTGGGAGGTCTGGGAGGCACTATCCATCACAGGCTGAGGTACACCTCTAACTCTCCTTGTGAAGGATGAAGCACCTGTATAGGAACACCATTCTCTTCACCTGCAGCTCCAGAGGAAGCACTATCTTCATTATCTTGAGGTTATCTTGAGATGATTTCGGGGCTTTTTAGTGTCCCCGCTGTCCGGTCCTCGACCAGGCCTCCACCCCCAGGAAGCAGCCCGTGACAGCTGACTAACACCCAGGTACCTATTTTACTGCTAGGTAACAGGGGGCATAGGGTGAAAGAAACTCTGCCCATTGTTTCTCGCCGGCGCCTGGGATCGAACCCAGGACCACAGGATCACAAGTCCAGTGTGCTGTCCGCTCGGCCGACCGGCTCCCTCAGTATGTATCATGCAGCAGCTGCTGCCATACATTTGTAAGAACAAGGTTTACTCCTTAAGATCCTTCCTTTCTTTTCTTCAGTATTAAAACCAACCATCCATCTATTGGGTTTCATATGTGGGCCACAATTTTTGTTACAATATTGTCTGTACCTCTGTGCATCCTCTCTTTTTATTTTCTGGGGTAGAAGATATTTATCATTCTTGGGTCGACGTGAACGATGACAGCGACGTTGAGAGACTTCTTTCATCTACGAAAAACAAAATCGGTTACATCGTTATCCCTTTAGCAGACTATCTAAATATTTTTCAAATTAATTAACAAAACGTCTGATACAGAACAGAAGCCTAGAATTATTAAAACAATCCTTTCTAATAAATTAAGTAATAATAAAAAAAAATAATAATAAATAGTTGTTAAAATATACCTTATGTTTCAAAATGAACCAAATAAAGAACCAAATAATGATAAAATTAAACCAAAAAAAGTATTTAAAAACATACCCTTTCAGTTGTAAATCTTGAGGCACATGTACTTCACTTTTGGACGATTTTTCAGATGAGTCTTCAGATGAATCATCGTCACTGTTGGATCTTAAGACAGATGAAAGTAAAGTAGATAATAATTTGTTGTTTCTGCTGATCCAATCAATTTTCTATGTTCTCTTAGAGGGTGGGTTAAGATCATTAGTTGATGAGGTGACTGTTGCAGAGTTCAGCTGGAGTAATTTGGGGACTTTGGATTAGTGAACAAAATGGTGGGAAGGAGGGATTGGATGTCTCAGGGGCATGTAAAGTTGGGTTGTTGATAGGAAACGTGTCTGGGTCAATTATGTTCAGAGTGAACGGTGTTATATTTATTAGGGGAAGGTTGTCATCGACCCTGAGGCTGTTCCAAATATTTAGTAGGCGAATAGGATCTATGTTGCTACAACCAGATATAGTTCTGGAAAATTCCAGCAAGCAATCGGCTGCAGGATGAAGATGGGGTTGTTGGTTCATAATTGACTTATGGCTCTAACGGGCAAATCCTATACTGCACTTTTTTGTTGTGACTACTGTACTTAGTTAGTTCTAGATGTGGACCGCCAAGTTGTCGGAGTCTCTTTATATAACGTCCTTGCCAGGTTACCCCTGTCTCCCTAATACCAGATTAGTCTTTGACTAAAGCTCATCCTTCTTTACAACTTTTAGTTTGTTTTGTTGCTCACTTGAAACATAAGGTATGTTTTAAATACCTTTTTTTTTATTTAATTTTATCATTATTTAAGTCATTATTTGGTTTATTTTGAAACATAAGGTAAGTTTTAAAGAACTTTTTATTTTAATTTTTGTATCACTATTTAATTCTTTAGAAAGGATTGTTTGACTAATTCTAGGCTCAAAAATGATTATCTATTTAAATTATTCATTATTAAAGGTTTAGTTTTGTGATCAAGATGTTATGATTGGAAAGTTGTAACGGAATAAAAATCGGGAGAAGATTGAATAAACTGACATAACCATTAAAAATATCTCTCATCATTGCTATGTTGTACGAATGTAATCTTTGTCTTCTTCTTCTTCTTCCTCTTGACCGTCCTCCACCTCGACTACCTCCCTTTCTACAACTTGATCTTCCAACACCCCCCGATTTCTCCTCTTTTTAATAATACCATTAATATTAATAGAATAATTTTTGTACTGATTATTCCAAATATTAATATTTTCCCTTTTTTGTGAGAGGTAAGCCACCATTTTAGTTATTGCATAATCAGGGGAAAGATAAGAATAAAATGTGGCATGTCTTGGTATTGTTTCTATTGGATTTTTAATTTTATTAATAATACTAGTAAATTGTTCTAATAAATCACAATGCATGTCCCACGCTGTAGATAGTGATATATTTCTTAGTTTTGGCCAATTATTATTTTTTTCATAATTAGTAATAAGGTGCTCAATTATATTCTCATCATATCTCATGACTTCATCGATTTTAATGTACATATCAATATTTGTAATTGATTTTTTGTTTACTTCAAATGTTTGTTCATAAGTTAAACAATTTCTAATAATATACTCACGTAAACTTTGTTTAACATTTCTTACCCCATCTAAAAGAAAAACCCATAAATCTACCACAGTGTTAATATAAATTATCATTTTGGCCTCTTCAATTTTAAATGGGGAATATACCCCAAAATCGTCGTCAATTACAATATCCTGATTGTGAAATTGTGTAAAAAAAATTTCATACCAGACAAATTTATTATCAGCTGTTAATCCTGACATATCGTAAATTTTCAAATAAATTAACTGTCTTCTGCTAAGATTGGGCGGATAATTAAATTTAATGTGGGAATCATCAATATTATCATTTATTAACTTATAAGCTATAAATAATTGTCCTATTAGATTATGTCTCAGGGGTAAATAATATAATCCAGGAATTTTTTTTGTGTTAAATTTTTCATTATTTATATGTTCGATATCTATATTAATGAAAAGTTCCTCTTTTTTGTTCATATTTTTTTAAATCCTTTAAATATTCAATTCTAATACTTTCTCGAGATGATCTGCCCTAGCAACAAATAGGGAATTAATTATCGGTTAAGATTTATTGTCATATGAATTTTTTTATTATACACCTCCCTCCCTCCCTGCCTGCCTCCCTCTCTCCCTACCTGCCTCCCTGCCTGCCTGCCTCCCAGTCTCTCCCCTCCCTGCCTGCCTGCCTGCCTCCCAGTCTCTCCCCTGCCTGCCTGCCTGCCTGCCTGCCTGCCTGCCTCCCAGTCTCTCCCCTCCCTGCCTACCTCCCAGTCTCTCCCTCCCTCCTTCCCTGCCTCCCTCATCCTTTGTAGATGACACAACATTAATAAACGCTGGGCATTGTGGGTATAAAAGGGGGGTTCACATCCTGTTAAACTCAGTCACAGCCCGCTGCCCACCTCGTGTTCAACTCAGTCACAGCCCGCTGCCCACCTCCTGTTCAACTCAGTCACAGCCCGCTGCCCACCTCCTGTTCAACTCAGTCACCGCCCGCTGCCCACCCCCTGTTCAACTCAGTCACAGCCCGCTGCCCACCACATTATATATCCAATACGGCCTCTTGCCCACACCCCTCCCTCTGCTCCTGTGTCAAGTAGGTCCCACTCAGGGCTCACTATATCCTGTGAAATGTAAAGAATTTTATCCGACCAGACTCACCATACTATTAATTTTTATTCATTTTAATATTTATTTCCTGTTGCAGAAGATGAATGCTGTCATACAATAATACGAGATTGCACAATGCCACGCAAGTCGAAGACTCAAAAACTAAAACAAGCGCAAGCGGCATATGCTCGCCATATTTATCAACAACAGAAATCTGCTTCAGCTCAAGAGCTGAGACAAGACCCAGATTACAGTGAGTGGCAAGAAATTAATTATAAAATAAAATCACAGACAGTGTTAATAACAGACAGGAAGCTTGAGAAGTACCTCGATTCTAATTATGTGTGTGATTGTTTACATGATAAACTATGTCATACAGTCAAGATATCTGATCAACATGATAATGTACAAGTAACAAAAAGCTGTAGTCATTGTAAACTTATAGTTACACGAACATTGACTGAAAATCACGAACATGGTGATGTTGTAGGTACTTCCAGTGGTTTGAAAAGACGTAAAGATACCGAGAGCAGTGCCACAAAACGATTGAAATTATTTAGACAGGACACAGAAGAAAACAGTGAAGAAGTAACATCACGTGAGACAGTGCTAATGGTGACAGATAAGGAACTTGAAAAGTACTTAGATGATAATTATTTAAAATTATGTCATTATTGCTCGCATAATACACTACGTCATATAGTCAGGGTTGATGAACATGATGTGCAAGTGATGGAAAGCTGTAGCGAATGTAATCATGCAGTTTCACGAGCGTTGATGGGAAATTACGAGATTCTGAAGACATTAGTGTACTTCAACATGCTAAATGGCCAAGGATACATGTTCTACAAGAGTATGTGTGCCATAAATGGAATGGAATTTGTGTCACCACTGGTGTATAGAAGGTGCGAGAATCATATAAGAAATGTGATTAATATGAGATGGCAAGAAGTGCAAGAAAACACTCGCCATATAATATTTTACCAATATAAAAAACAGTTAAATATAGACCCCATTGATGGCTTCCTTAACATTGATGTGTCCTTTAGCGGATCTAGGAGCCCTTATTCACAAATTAGCACTGCTTTCCTAGTGGAAATGTTAACAGGCATGGTTGTGGACTTCAATGTGTTCTGTAAAAAACCTGCATTCAGTGCCAAATGCTCAAGCGTAGGAAACGGACTTGGGAAATAAACGAGGCGCAGTTTGATGATGAGATGGATAAACATCTACCGCATTGTGATAAGAACTACTACAGCAGTCCAAAAAATATGGAAGAGGATGCTGCATTGTTGATGTGGGGTCGATCACAAAACATCAAACTCAGGTATACAACTTTGGTGGATAACAGTAACTCCTCCTCTACCTACAATAAAGTTTGTGGAATGAACTATGGTGCTGGACCATATGGAAACGTAAAGGTGGAAAAGACTGAGTGTAAAAATTACTTAGTCGAGAGACTTGTTACACAGATCATCCATTTGGAGTCAAAAGGGGAGGCCGAAGGTAATGGAAAGCTAAGTTCCGAGACCTTTGGGAAGTTGATGGTTCACTTCAAACGAGCCATCAGGGACAACATCAACACAAACTGGAGAAAAATGAGGAAGGCCTGCCTATCCGGACTGTTCGATGAAACGTCTACAGATGAAAATCCATTACACGAGTTCTGTCCTGAAGGCAAAAATTCTTGGTGTTTTTACCAACACGATCTTGCAAATAAAAAGAACCAACGATCACACAAGACCATGAATATCCCACAATCGAATGAGGACGAATTTGAAATCCAAAAGATCTACTACAAGTTCTACGATGATCTTATCTCGGAGGAAAACATGAAAAAGTGTCTGAAGGGAAAGCCAAATGAGTCTCTACACAACCGAGTTTGGAATAGCGTCCCAAAAGACAGATCTGTAAGTCGTTCAATGGTTGAGTTCAGCATGGCAGTGACGGCCATCAACCACAATGCCGAGTCTTTGGGCAGTCTTATTGGTATACCTCAGCATGATATTACTATCTTGAAGATGATGTCACCTTGAGGAACTATATTTCTGACCAATTATAAAATAGTTAGTATAAAATTAGTTGAATAATAAAAGGTTTGTATTTTTTGTCTTCCTTTTTATATATACAACTAGTTAAAAAAATATTGGTTGATATTAAACAACTTTTCCGAAACAGAGGTAATGCCCCAATATGTCCCCACTACAATGCAACATTCGTTAGTGGGCTGAGAAGTGAGTTCTGGCTACTAGGCATGAAAACGTGACTTATTATGTAAATCGGGCCTTGTATAGTAGACTGAGAAGTGAGCTCTGGCTACTAGGTACGACATATATATATATATATATATATATATATATATATATATATATATATATATATATATATATATATATATATATATATATATATATATATTGTGACGGTAACGCGTTGGTGTTTGGCTGTTTTAAAAGCTAGGGGTAAAGCTCATTGTTAAATTAAAATTTAACAATGAGATTTTAATTACGTTAGAAAAGCAAAACATGAATAAAATGGACATACAAATTGTAAAATAAAATCAATCAATCAAAATAATAAGAATAATCAAATGGCAAAATGAAAAGTTACGTTAAGACAAGTGAGTAATAACAAGTGAACAATATACAATGCAAAATATGGGTGCAGGAATATTGGCTTTAAGCTGCCACCTCTCTTAGTACATGTAAGCCAGAGCTTAGTCTACCAACGAGACGTGTTAACTTGTTGAAAGCACTGGATATTCTGAGGTCTGCAGGTCGTGGTGGCCCCAGACATCAGGTAGTGTGGCGGTGGAGGAGCAGGTGCGACTGACCACCAGCCAATCAGCGATGAGCAGGCGACGGACAGGTAGTTTGGTGGTTCGAGTGGCGGAGGCGGAGCAGGTGTTCCTGGTGCTGAATACGTTTGCTCTCTGGCAAACCTTGGTGATGTACTTGTTGGATATTTCTTCCATATTAGTTGTATAGGGATGTATAGCGACGAACTTAGGAGGGAAGAGCAGGCTCAATCTCTCTTGAAGGAGATTATCGTCACAATATATATATATATATATATATATATATATATATATATATATATATATATATATATATATATATATATATATATATATATATATATATATATATATATATATATATATATATGTATATATATATATATATATATATATATATATATATGTATATATATATATATATATATATATATATATATATATATATATATATGTATATATATATATGTATATATATATATATATATATATATATATATATATATATATATATATATATATATATATATATGTATATAAATATGTATATATATATGTGTATATATATATATATATATATATATATATATATATATATATATATATATATATATATATATATATATATATTAGTATATTTTGGTAGCAGTCTTTCCTGTAGACATATTTTATTAAATATGACCGAAAAAGTAAGATTAATAATTCTAACACGAATTTTCTCAATCTTTCGTACATTATGCTTCACTGTTGGAGGTAAATCAAAAATCACTTCTCCAAAATTCATTTTTATTTCTAGTCTGACGCGACACGGGCGCGTTTCGTAAAACTTATTACATTTTCAAAGACTTCACAAATACACAACTGATTAGAACTTGCGTTTCCCTGATTTTATATCTACATTTGAGTGAGGTGGGAAGGGTGATGTGGCATTACATTTGAGTAAGGTGGGAAGGATGATGTGGCATTAGAGGATATTAATAGGGTATTAAAAGTATCAACACAAGACAGAACACGAAACAATGGATATTGAATAGAAGTGTTTGTAGAAAGCCTATTGGTCCATATTTCTTGATGCTTCTATATTGGAGCGGAGTCTTGAGGTGGGTAGAATATAGTTGTGCAATAATTGGCTGTTGATTGCTGGTGTTGACTTCTTGATGTGTAGTGCTTCGCAAACGTCGAGCCGCCTGCTATCGCTGTATCTATCGATGATTTCTGTGTTGTTTACTAGGATTTCTCTGGCGATGGTTTGGTTATGGGAAGAGATTATATGTTCCTTAATGGAGCCCTGTTGTTTATGCATCGTTAAACGCCTAGAAAGAGATGTTGTTGTCTTGCCTATATACTGGGTTTTTTGGAGCTTACAGTCCCCAAGTGGGCATTTGAAGGCATAGACGACGTTAGTCTCTTTTAAAGCGTTCTGTTTCGTGTCTGGAGAGTTTCTCATGAGTAGGCTGGCCGTTTTTCTGGTTTTATAGTAAATCGTCAGTTGTATCCTCTGATTTTTGTCTGTAGGGATAACGTTTCTATTAACAATATCTTTCAGGACCCTTTCCTCTGTTTTATGAGCTGTGGAAAAGAAGTTCCTGTAAAATAGTCTAATAGGGGGTATAGGTGTTGTGTTAGTTGTCTCTTCGGAGGTTGCATGGCTTTTCACTTTCCTTCTTATGATGTCTTCGATGAAACCATTGGAGAAGCCGTTATTGACTAGAACCTGCCTTACCCTACAGAGTTCTTCGTCGACTTGCTTCCATTCTGAGCTGTGGCTGAGAGCACGGTCGACGTATGCGTTAACAACACTCCTCTTGTACCTGTCAGGGCAGTCGCTGTTGGCATTTAGGCACATTCCTATGTTTGTTTCCTTTGTGTAGACTGCAGTGTGGAAACCTCCGCCCTTTTCCATGACTGTTACATCTAGAAAAGGCAGCTTCCCATCCTTTTCCGTCTCGTAAGTGAAACGCAGCACGGAACTCTGCTCAAATGCCTCCTTCAGCTCCTGCAGATGTCTGACATCAGGTACCTGTGTAAAAATGTCGTCAACATACCTGCAGTATATGGCCGGTTTCAAGTTCATGTCGACTAAGACTTTTTGCTCGACGGTACCCATGTAGAACGCCAAGAAATCCGGACTCCACCTGCCAAAGATCATTGGGGAATATAAACCTGGATATGCGTATGGAAATGTCAAGACGCACAAGCCTGGAAACCCACTTCGGCCAATCATTAGCCAGATACCCACACCCACGTACAGATTGGCAAAGCGACTCAACGGCCTGCTGACTCCTTATGTTCCTTGCGCCTTCAGCCTGAAGTCTCCAAAGGAATTTGTGGACTTACTGCGGGGCGCACGGGCCACAGGGATAAGAGCCTCGTTGGACGTAGAATCGCTGTTTACCAACGTACCTGTGGACGAGACAATCGGAATGATAGCCGACAGAGTGTATCGTGATCCAGCCTGTACTCCTCTTGACATGCCAGAAAGTATTCTGAGGAAACTACTCCAAGCTTGTACTAAAGAGGCACCCTTCTTGAGCCCGGATGGGCACATGTATAAGCAAGTAGATGGGGTCGCTATGGGTTCTCCCCTAGGTGTCCTGTTTGCAAACTTCTACATGGGTACCGTCGAGCAAAAAGTCTTAGTCGACATGAACTTGAAACCGGCCATATACTGCAGGTATGTTGACGACATTTTTACACAGGTACCTGATGTCAGACATCTGCAGGAGTTGAAGGAGGCATTTGAGCAGAGTTCCGTGCTGCGTTTCACTTACGAGACGGAAAAGGATGGGAAGCTGCCTTTTCTAGATGTAACAGTCATGGAAAAGGGCGGAGGTTTCCACACTGCAGTCTACACAAAGGAAACAAACATAGGAATGTGCCTAAATGCCAACAGCGACTGCCCTGACAGGTACAAGAGGAGTGTTGTTAACGCATACGTCGACCGTGCTCTCAGCCACAGCTCAGAATGGAAGCAAGTCGACGAAGAACTCTGTAGGGTAAGGCAGGTTCTAGTCAATAACGGCTTCTCCAATGGTTTCATCGAAGACATCATAAGAAGGAAAGTGAAAAGCCATGCAACCTCCGAAGAGACAACTAACACAACACCTATACCCCCTATTAGACTATTTTACAGGAACTTCTTTTCCACAGCTCATAAAACAGAGGAAAGGGTCCTGAAAGATATTGTTAATAGAAACGTTATCCCTACAGACAAAAATCAGAGGATACAACTGACGATTTACTATAAAACCAGAAAAACGGCCAGCCTACTCATGAGAAACTCTCCAGACACGAAACAGAACGCTTTAAAAGAGACTAACGTCGTCTATGCCTTCAAATGCCCACTTGGGGACTGTAAGCTCCAAAAAACCCAGTATATAGGCAAGACAACAACATCTCTTTCTAGGCGTTTAACGATGCATAAACAACAGGGCTCCATTAAGGAACATATAATCTCTTCCCATAACCAAACCATCGCCAGAGAAATCCTAGTAAACAACACAGAAATCATCGATAGATACAGCGATAGCAGGCGGCTCGACGTTTGCGAAGCACTACACATCAAGAAGTCAACACCAGCAATCAACAGCCAATTATTGCACAACTATATTCTACCCACCTCAAGACTCCGCTCCAATATAGAAGCATCAAGAAATATGGACCAATAGGCTTTCTACAAACACTTCTATTCAATATCCATTGTTTCGTGTTCTGTCTTGTGTTGATACTTTTAATACCCTATTAATATCCTCTAATGCCACATCATCCTTCCCACCTTACTCAAATGTAATGCCACATCACCCTTCCCACCTCACTCAAATGTAGATATAAAATCAGGGAAACGCAAGTTCTAATCAGTTGTGTATTTGTGAAGTCTTTGAAAATGTAATAAGTTTTACGAAACGCGCCCGTGTCGCGTCAGACTAGAAATAAAAATGAATTTTGGAGAAGTGATTTTTGATTTACCTCCAACAGTGAAGCATAATGTACGAAAGATTGAGAAAATTCGTGTTAGAATTATTAATCTTACTTTTTCGGTCATATTTAATAAAATATATATATATATATATATATGTGTATATAAATATATATATATATATATATATATATATATATATATATATATATATATATATATATATATATATATATATATATATGTATATATATGTATATATATATATATGTATATATATGTATATATATATATGTATATATATAAATATATATATATATATATATATATATATATATATATATATATATATATATATATATATATAACTTTAGAACACTTTCCCACCAGGAGACTCGAACCCTAGCCAGCACAGAAGCCTTCCAGCAACTGGCATAACAGGTACGCCTTAACCCGCTCCACCACCAGCTCAGACCCTTAAAAGAGATGGTAATTTCGGAGTATTTAAATACACCAAAGATCACCACCTCCCAAGAGCACTAGAGCAAGTGAGGGGTCATTTAGACGTTAATTTCATCAAGTCCCTGTTAATATGGGAAGACACAGTGTCTATGCTTAAGGCACAACTCTCCTAAACACGAGAGTGAAGTGTACAACTTTAGAACACTTTCCCACCAGGAGACTCGAACCCTAGCCAGCACAGAAGCCTTCCAGCAACTGGCATAACAGGTACGCCTTAACCCGCTCCACCACCAGCTCAGACCCTTAAAAGAGATGGTAATTTCGGAGTATTTAAATACACCAAAGATCACCACCTCCCAAGAGCACTAGAGCAAGTGAGGGGTCATTTAGACGTTAATTTCATCAAGTCCCTGTTAATATGGGAAGACACAGTGTCTGCTTAAGGCACAACTCTCCTAAACACGAGAGTGAAGTGTACAACTTTAGAACACTTTCCCACCAGGAGACTCGAACCCTAGCCAGCACAGAAGCCTTCCGGCAACTGGCATAACAGGTACGCCTTAACCCGCTCCACCACCAGCTCAGACCCTTAAAAGAGATGGTAATTTCGGAGTATTTAAATACACCAAAGATCACCACCTCCGAAGAGCACTAGAGCAAGTGAGGGGTCATTTAGACGTTAATTTCATCAAGTCCCTGTTAATATGGGAAGACACAGTGTCTATGCTTAAGGCACAACTCTCCTAAACACGAGAGTGAAGTGTACAACTTTAGAACACTTTCCCACCAGGAGACTCGAACCCTAGCCAGCACAGAAGCCTTCCAGCAACTGGCATAACAGGTACGCCTTAACCCGCTCCACCACCAGCTCAGACCCTTAAAAGAGATGGTAATTTCGGAGTATTTAAATACACCAAAGATCACCACCTCCCAAGAGCACTAGAGCAAGTGAGGGGTCATTTAGACGTTAATTTCATCAAGTCCCTGTTAATATGGGAAGACACAGTGTCTATGCTTAAGGCACAACTCTCCTAAACACGAGAGTGAAGTGTACAACTTTAGAACACTTTCCCACTTTCCATATTAACAGGGACTTGATGAAATTAACGTCTAAATGACCCCTCACTTGCTCTAGTGCTCTTGGGAGGTGGTGATCTTTGGTGTATTTAAATACTCCGAAATTACCATCTCTTTTAAGGGTCTGAGCTGGTGGTGGAGCGGGTTAAGGCGTACCTGTTATGCCAGTTGCTGGAAGGCTTCTGTGCTGGCTAGGGTTCGAGTCTCCTGGTGGGAAAGTGTTCTAAAGTTGTACACTTCACTCTCGTGTTTAGGAGAGTTGTGCCTTATATATATATATATATATATATATATATATATATATATATATATATATATATATATATATATATATATATATATATATATATATAAATATATATATATATATATATATATATATATATATATATATATATATATATATATATATATATATATATATATATATATATATATATATATATATATATAATGTAGAGAGAAAGAGAGAGAGTGGGCCGGGAGAAGTTGTTGTGGGAGACAGGACAAAGGGAAGGGCTAGAGTGTGGGAGGAAGGAAGGGGGAATGCGCGGGGAAGACAATGGGAGAGGAAGAGGTGGGAGGTGAGTGGGGTAGGGGAGGAGAAGAGATGGGGAGGGCGCCCAAGAATCTCCAGGAACTCTTCTAATACTATATCCCATGAAAGGGAAGAGGGGATATGAGGGGAAGGGTTTGGAACAAAACTCCCACATCACTCATAAATTGTTAAGGCAAGAAGCAGAAATAAAATGCCGTTAGTTGTGTTTCATTAATTATTTAGAGAAATAGCAGCAGCCGTGTGTAGTGTATTGGGTCATCATCTCTTTAGATCTACGGCAACAGCCCGTGTGTGTAGTGTAGATGTGTCATCACATCTCTAGATCTACGGTAGCAGCCTGTGTGTGTAGTGTAGAGGGTCATCATCTCACTAGATCTACGGCAGCAGCTTGTGTGAAGTGAAGAGGATTCACATTCTCCGTGGTGTAGTGGTAAGACACTCGCCTGGCGTTCCGCGAGCGCTATGTCATGGGTTCGTATCCTGGCCGGGGAGGATTTACTGGGCGCAATTCCTTAACTGTAGCCTCTGTTTAACGCAACAGTAAAATGTGTACTTGGATGAAAAAACGATTCTTCGCGGCAGGGGATCGTATTCCAGGGACCATAGGATTAAGGACTTGCCCGAAACGCTACGCGTACTAGTGGCTGTACAAGAATGTAACAATTCTTGTATATATCTCAAAAAAAAAAAGAAAAAAAAGAAAAAAAAAAAAAAAAAAAAAAAAGAGGGAACTCTCTCTCCTGCTATATGCTGCATTATTTGCATTTGCGTTTTTGAAAATGAAATAACTATTATTGTGATACTTTTATTATCCACAGGAGGTGTTGGTCTAATATAATATGAACAGTTTGTTTGGGAGGATAGCATAGTTATGCCGGAGCTACAGGGACAGGATGAACATTCATGTGTCACTGGTGAGCATGGTTATACAGGAGCTCCAGGCACAAGATGAACATTTTTGTTTCAATGGAGAACATGGTTATACAGGAGCTCCAGGCACAGGACGAACATTCTTGTGTCACTGGAGAACATGGTTATACAGGAGCTCCAGGCACAGGACGAACATTCTTGTGTCACTGGAGAACATGGTTATACAGGAGCTCCAGGCACAGGACGAACATTCTTGTGTCACTGGAGAACATGGTTATACAGGAGCTCCAGGTACAGGACGAACATTCTTGTGTCACTGGAGAACATGGTTATACAGGAGCTCCAGGCACAGGACGAACAGACTGAGAGCGAGGCCACACGCCAACAGGAAGAACATTCCCTGAGAGAGAGTTTTATTATTTAGGATATTATAACAACCTGTTAACTCTTTTAGAGCTGACTGGAAAAGTTTACTCATTTCAATATATTACATAAAACCTGAAAGTCACAGAGTCAGAAGTAACGTAAATAATGAGAGGTATATTACCCATATGTCAGCAACTGACAGTGAAGCCTGGATTACTATCTTGGTTGGCAGGTTGTCACAGGCAGTAAAGTTTGGTATTGTTGTTTTTACCCAATGATTGTACAGTCCGGATTCAAGCATCATCATGATCCTGATGGGTGTCATATATATTTTAAACTATATCAGTAATAATTTATACAATATGTTTACTAAAAACCTAAACTTGTTACATACCATTTAAGCAGGCTAGAAAATATATGATGACCAAAGCACACATCAGAAGAGAGAGAAACGATGACGTTTCGGTCCGTCTTGGACCATAATCAAGTCGTGTGAAAGAAGAGAGGAGGAGACAGGTAAATATATAAGGTAACAGAGAAAGATGAGAGGTGAACAGCAGGTAAGAAAAAGGTAAGAATTGGATGACCAAGTAACGTTAATGTCTTCTCTCAATGTCTAATGTCTCTCTAATGTTCTCTCTAATTTTCTCTTTAATGTCTTATCTCAAAGAATTGCTAAGATTATGTAAGATATTTAATTCCCTTGATCCAGTCCCAGTACGGCAGGCCTTGTTGGTTGGACTTGGCCACAACAACGCAAACTCTAGCGCTGCCAGAGCGGGAGAAGCCTTAAACAGACTACAATTAAGAAGCATGATTCTTGCCAGAGGAGGTGATCATCCACACCAAAACTACACTTGTTCCCGACCGTGGGAGGAGCCTACCTTCAAAATAGTAATAAAAGGTCTTTCGATAAAAAAGGCTGCCTATGATCCAACAATCCTAAGGTGCATCATTGAAAAGCAAATGAGCAGCATTGCAGTAGCATGAGCCAATCACCTCTTCACAGACGGATCGGTGGACACAGAATATGAAAGTGCTGGTACTGCACTTTGAAAGGACAGCGAACAAGCATAAGAAAGACTGGAAGGACCATTATCATCAACCCAAACTGAGATGTTTGCCATAAAATAGGCATTCGCATATGTCATTGCACAAAGCACTCAAAATGCAATCATACTTATGGACACAAAAGCTGCACTTCACATATTAGGAAACAAGAAATGGAAAGACATCGTGGAAACAATTACCACCGTTTTGTGTCTTGGAACAGTAATTAAAGGCAAAAGACTCAACATAACCCACAACTAGATCCCATCCCATGTTGGAATCCCATTAACTAAGAAAGCTGATAAAACTGCTAAATTGGCAACTCGGCATCTAGTGATCCACAAAAGAATCCAACCCAGCCTATAATACATAAAAAATATTGTCACCAAAAACATGCACACCTCAACAAAGCCCATCTACAACAGAGTAGCAGAAGGTTCGCCCTCTGCAATATGATATCTCAGGCCACCAAGTGAGACAGGCTATATATCTCAAAAGGAATCCACTGGGTAATGTCAATTCGGTTATATAGACTACGTCTAGGTTATAGATGCAACTGCAAAATTGGTGAACCCAGACAGAGGAAATGCATCTTCTGCCAAACAATCATAGAAAAGCCCCTACTTCATTATCTTCTGGAATGTGAAGAAACCAACGTTCTTAGAAGAGCTCTAAGAGTCCCTGAATCTTGCAGTAATCACCCTGAAGCAAACAACACTGCCACTCTTCTGGTCAAAAAATTTGTCCAGCAGCTTGACCCCCTCATAAATACTGTCGAGAAGTATCCTTCCCGGCGATAGCAGCTTAATGATTCAAATGCGACTTCAGGACACAGTATACATTCACTTAAAAAAAAAATATTCCACTTAAGGGTTATTCATGGCCGTGCCTCCTCCAGGGTGGCTTAATCTTCATCAATCAATCAATCTGTCTCCTCACTTGAGAATGAACCTAGTAGGTGCCTGACAATTACTTTATCTAGTCCAGCCAAACGTTTGGGCTTAAATTTTTCAGTCTGTTTAAAAACTCATTTCCTGGTAACCAGTAAACTTTAATTATTTCCTCTTCACTTCTTACATAGATTTGTTCAGTTACAGGCTTAATATAAGAATTTTCTCTGAGGACCAAACCACACACCAGAGGACAAAAAGACGAAGACGTTTCGATGAGTCCCGTACCATTATCAAGTCGATTGTGGTCCAGTCTTGATAACGGACAATCGACTTGATAATGCACCAGGACGGACTGAAAGGTCGTTGTGTCTTCATCTGGTGTGTGGTTTGGTCATCAAATCATCAGCAACGTTATTGTGATCATCGTCTGCTAGTTTTTCTCGATTAAAACACACAGTTCTTATTTAAAATTCTACTAATTTCTATATCATGAGTTTCCGTAGTTATCTCAGTTTTCAACTGTCCAGAGGTTTCTCTGAAAATATCATAAAATTCTTTTTTTTGGTTTGCGTGTCCTGCATTATGTAGTTCATAGTTTCGTTTAGATTTTAACATTGCTTACCAGATTGATACTTTGGTGTCCAACAAAAACTTATAGATTCATGTCTTTTGTATAGTGCTATTCTCGATAAAGCACTTTAGTTACAATGTTTCCCATTTTGGTTCATCGTCATTCAACCTAATTAATTTAAATTGCATACTACGTTCCTGGGTTTTGTTAAGAATGTTTTCATATGAGTTATATTTTTTTTCGTTGTAAATAATGTTCATATCACCAACCGCTTGACTCACCTTATATAACCATTAAAACCCACTATGTGCTAAAGTCTAACAAATGTTCCCTGCTACAGAAACCTCTTAGTCCTTTTAAAATAGATTTATGAAAGCCTATATATAGTGATCTAAAAGCCTCCTTATTCAAGTTTCTGAAGGTTGTGCTGACTTGCCAGAGTAGAGTATGCGGCTGACGTTATTCTATTTATATAAGCCTCTGGAGTTAGGTTTTGTTTAATGTCCACTCCCAGGTATTTTTCTCCAGTCATTATAGGAAGGTAGTTTCCCTTCATTGTGTTTTTGCCTTTCGGTCTCCTGGCTCCTGTTCCCAATTTCTATCACCTTGCACTTGTTAGTGTTGAACTCTAGCAATCATTTCTCAGACCACCTTTGCAACCTGTTCAAGTTATCGTGGAGAATCTTGCAATCCTAATATGTCTAACCCTCCTCATTAGTTTTGCATCATCCACACATCGACATAAAAAATTCAACTCCTTCAGTCATGTCATTTACATATATGAAGAATAGAATGGGCCCCAGCACCAATCCTTGATTCACCCCGCTTGTTACTCTACGCCAGTTGGACCCTTCGCCTCTCTCTGTCGCTCTGACACCTGTCTGTTAGGTAACTCCTTGCCCATAATTGTGCGTTTCCGTCTACTTCCGCCTGCCTCTGAGGAGCTCATGTTTGTATAGTAACCTTCTATGTGGTACTGTATCAAAGGCTTTTTGAGTCCAAAAATATGCAATCTGCCCATCCTTCTCTGTCCTGCCTTATTTTCGTTATCTTATCATAAAATTCCAGGAGGTTCGTCATGCATGATTTCCCTTCTCTAAAGCCGTGTTGTTGTTTACTTACAAACCTAGTTCATTCTAGGTGTGCAACTAGTCCTAACCTTATAATTGTCTCAAGTACTTTGCCACGGATGTTTGTGAGCGTCACTGGTACGTATTTAAGTGCCTCTTCTCTATCTCATTTCTTGTAGATAGCCACCACATTTACCTTCTTCCAGCAGCTAGGCAATTCTATCAGTGTAAGTGACGCATTATAGATTAGTGCTAGAGATATGCTGAGGGCCTTTGCTGCTTCTTTTAAGATCCATGGCGATACTCTTTCTGGCCCAGTAGCTTTAGTTACATCCAGTGATGCTAGCTGTAGTTTTTCTTTATCTACTGTTACCTCGATTTATAGTATTTTCTCTTCAGGAGCTGCTTCCTTATCTAGCTCCTAGAGCTAGTCTCAGAAGTGAACACTTTATGCAAGCTGGCCTTGAGCTACTGACAAATTTCTTTATAATTTTCTGTATACTGGCCTCCTCTTTTTTGTAACCTGGTTACTTTGTCATTCATTTTTATTTTCCTTCTTATATGCCTATATAGGAGTTTCAGTTGCCTCATTGCTATGGAGACAATATAATTTTCATAGTTTATTTTTGCTAATCTTCTTATGTTTATGTAATTATTCCTGGTTCTGTTGCAACTAATCAAGTTTGCCTCTGTCTTATGCCCTCTGTATTTCCTCAATTCCTTGCTTTTTGCTTGCTGGGCATGGCGGATTATATATTTCTGGACTGCGAGAAAGACCTTTGATACAGAACCACACAGGAGGTTACTATACAAACTTGCGAGGCAGGTGGGTGTTGGCGGCAACACATTAACATGAGAAAGGAATTACCTAACGGACAGGTGTCTGAGAGTGACAGTGAGAACTGAAGAGTCTTACTAGCGTATTACAAGATATTCATGTTCGTGCCACCTCTTGGGTGGCTTAATCTTCATCAGTCGACTGGCGTAGAGTAACAGGCTGAAGGATCGATGCCGGATCGTATACTATTCCTCATTTATGTAATTGTTTGTATGTTTATGACATTTATGAACTAACTATATTTAGAAATCTAACTTTCTGTTTGTAACTCATTTTATATGTTGTACTTTTACATGAATAAACATGTATTTATTTATTATTTTATTATTTATAGAGAGCTTGACTGCAGGAACTAATATGTCAATGTTTGCAGATAACGCAAAACTAATGAGGAGGATTGAGACTCGCCCCTCTCACTCACTCACTCACTCTCTCTCTCTCTCTCTCTCTCTCTCTCTCTCTCTCTCTCTCTCTCTCTCTCTCTCTCTCTCTCTCTCTCTCTCTCTCTCTCTCTCTCTCTCTCTCTCTCTCTCTCTCTCTCTCTCTCCCTCTCCTACTTTCTGGGAAGCCTCACCAGGACAAGGGCAAATACCTGCTGGTTATAAACATTTAACATACAGAGAACATATACAACACACACAAGATACAATAATGACTACAACACTATGCTATTATAGTCACGTTGCATTTCGATACCATCAGGACTGTATCAGCTGCTTATATCAAGTGGTAGCCCAACTCCTGACTCACCACTTATGCTACCAACCTCACCAAGTGGGTAAAATCTTGCAATACAATAAGGCACTATCAGCCCTAGAACATAAATAAATATATACAAGGAATCCAGCCTATAGCTGTAACACTATAGACACCAGTATAAACATTCCTCGATAACAAAAATAGTCAGTCACTCATCTCCCACTGCGTCATGCACGCCAATGACACTCAAACACTCCAACTCCCTATAGGTAAACAATAAGAACCTCCTCTCTACACTTGGAAGTTCACTACCCTGAACGTCTTCAGGCTCCTCCTCAATTATCTACCAGGATCCTCTACAGCCCATCCATGCTGCTCCACTGTGAAGTTTCCTCGAACAGTACTGGTGTTTCACCACTGGTATTACAGAAGCACGTGACACTCCTCTTCACTGCTTCTCCTCACAGCTCGAGGTCCTACTCTTCACTGTGGGGCTATTCCTCCTCCTCAGAGTACACTACTCCTTCAAGAGTCTTGGAGTCTCTTCCACTAACTCACTCTACTGGCTCGAAGTTCTCAGCAACTCCTTCCCCCTGACAAACCTGGAATCCATCGACACGCTAATAAAAATGTTCCTCTACAAACATATAACTAAAATAAACTACACATAATAAATGTCACCATCTGACATCTCACTACTTCCCACGTGTTGTGAGGGGACTCCCCTACATTTGGGCTGGTCCATCCTCTGCCCGGCCGCTGAGCGGCTCTTCTGGATGCCAGAAGCAGTCCCACGTCAGTCGCCTCCATGATCTCGGCGGGAGAGGACACACAGCTCCTCACCTCAGCTGGTACTCTCGTCTCTATTATCTTACTTAGGCTTTCTGCCTTATCAAAACAACCTAACATACCAGTAAACACTTGCTCCGGCCACTGGGCACACGACCAACCACAGGAAATCACTGTCAACTGGAAAAAATGTGCTTACCACAGATTTTGCTCAGTCGAGGGCGCTTCCTGGCCATGCTGGACAGGGCCTCACAAGCTGCCCAACGAAAAATACCTCAGTACTGCTTTACAACTCTTCCTGCAGTTCACGACTTGAGCCGACACGTCCACAAACTTATTCCACTGTCCACTTCCTTCTTCTTGAAGGTATATCAAACAGGGCTTCTTCTTCACCAGGGGCTCAAACGGAGCACGACCTCCCCCACGATTTCTTCAGCTCAAGTGATGTCAATGTCCTCAGAAGCGAGCCTCACACCTCCAGCAAATTCTCCATATCTCATGTTCTCATTTATTTATATTCTTATTCATTGCTCATGTTTTTAAACTACTCGTCAAATTTAATCAAATGTTTCCCATGTATATTTCCAGGTCTATATCTCCATGACCTTTTAGTTAGGTCAGGTCTTGCATAATAACTCTCAGAGGGAGACTCGTTTCTCCTGCAGCCTTAGATCATAACAAAGTTATAGAGAGAAATTTCCTTGCACAGCATGTCAAGAAAGACAAGGGAAAGGTGAGGGACTTCACCAAGCCTACTAGACTATATTTTACCCCAAAACGAGGAACAGCATCGAAAATTTGAAACTCGAAATAATACTAGGAGCCAAGTGAGAATTGTGTCCTAGTCTTTGACTACATAATCGAATTTAAAATTATGACTACGGGACAAAGAGGTCTGGGAAAAGAAAATTGATTACAGGAGAATAAGGGAATATCTGGGAGAAGTGCAATGGAAGGAAGAACTTAGAGGAAAACAGATGAACCTAGTAATATAGAAATGTTAGGAGGCCGAAGAGTTTTATGCCAACAATAAAGGAAAAAAGTAGGAGGGAATATATTAACCCATAGTTTAATAGACAGTGACAGAAATAAAAAATAAGGAGCAGAAGAGAGTGGAAGAAGTAAAGAGAACAAAGGACAGAAGACATCACGAATATATGTTAAGAGCTAGGAATGAATTTATTAACATTAGAATATTGTTAATAAATTATTGTGACCAAAGCGAAAAAAATCAACCGAAATTACTGCATAGTCCAATAATAAGAAAAAATGTCAGTGAACGACCAAATGACAAGATTAAGGAAAACAGAAGGGACATGTACAGAAAGTGACAAGGAAAGCCAAGTGGTACTGAATGCCGGTGTCATGACCTCATGATCCACAACATCGCTTGACAACCAAAGCCTGGTCAAGTTTCAGTAAGTGTCTAGGTTAAAGTGAAAGGTGGTTGGTTAAAACAACGCAAGTTTACCGGGACATTAAACAAGTCACTGTAAAACAATGAGAAACTAATGTTCTCTATACATCCGATACACGACTAGTATACAATCAATACTCTAATCACAACAAGGAGCTTTAACACAGCTATCGAAATAAGTAATAGGCATAACTGCACACACTTTGGACTAGGTGACACCAGCCTCCAACCCGGTGCAGTGGTACACTAACCCAAGTTACAGGGTGGTGGTGTCATATGTAAATAGTGGATGAGGAATCAGTAAAATACTGCAACACAATAACAAGCACCTGAGTCTCAAATTCCCATCTCAACATGTAAGCACCTACCACCTGACATAAATGAGATACCACGGTAGCCTGATCCACTACACAAACAGCATTCCTCTTATATATACATTAATTAATAATCAATGAACATCAATGTGTTCGGATACGAGCACACCCGTATCCGAGCA
Source organism: Procambarus clarkii (assembly GCF_040958095.1). Classification (NCBI taxonomy): domain Eukaryota; kingdom Metazoa; phylum Arthropoda; class Malacostraca; order Decapoda; family Cambaridae; genus Procambarus; species Procambarus clarkii. The sequence continues at coordinate 7,970,494 of NC_091225.1, forward strand.
ATGCGGGCGACGCATATACTCCGGAACCTCGACAAGGACACCTCAAATCATGAGCGGTGGTATATCCCTTGGCACAGGTTCAAACGGCACCGAGTCACCCTGGGCGGCGTCCTTCCTCAGCACGAGAACCAAATCACGATCCATACCAGGGGTCACAGCAGATGCAACAACCTCCCATTTCGGAGAACTGGCACATGGAGGTGCAGGGGGGGGGGGGCAGTGGAGCAACATCCAAAATGTTGGCAGGAACAGGCACCACACCGCCCCCTCCCGCCACCTCTGCAGGCACAGCCACCATCACCGCATCCACATGGTCCACACCCACATTGTCCGGAGAACCCACAGAGGTCACGTCGCCCATGCGGTCCACCACATCCTGGGAAACTGTCCCATGACACTGGCGCAACTGCTTCTGCAAAGGGAGGAAATCATCAGAACTACAAGCGACCAAACACACAGCCTCGGCAGGCCACGGCGGAAGCAGGCCCTCCAAAACATAATAACCCACGCCCGTGGGAGCCGGGACCACATCCGCAGGCGGGGGCAAAACATGGACTTCTACTGGGACATCCATCACATGCAGCGCAGGCGACAGCCCAAGACTCACATACTCTGGTGCAACAACAACCTCCGGGCCACAGCAGTTAACAGACGTGATGTACAAGGCATAGTACCTGCCACAACAGGCGGAGCAGCAGACAGGCAATCAGGCACGTCAGGCACAGCACTCACTCCGCCCTCAGAAGCGTCGAAGTCAACAGGGGTGGAAAATCCCTCCTCACGAAAAATATGCACTCTGCCAGTTGCTCCCACGTCACACGCTGCAGCTAGATGACCCTCATTACCACACCTATAACAGGTGTGCGGTTGCCCCCGATACAGGCAACAGAGCGTGTAACCCAACAAGGACACAGAGGATGGAATATTACTCTTTGGTGACATGGTCAGGGTGCGGGAGCCGTCAAGCATTCCGCAACAGTGTCCTGCAAGTACCATGTTCCAACGAATACTTAGCACAGTACCAAACCGTTCAAAACAAGCAGTTAGGAGATCGTCGTGAAACTCGAAGGGGGCACCAGCCACCGACACATACGTCAAGGCGACGCTGATGTTCACTACCTTAACAGAACCAGCGTCATCAGGGAGAGGGTAAACATGCGCCCTCACACCGCCCCAGAAACGTCTAAAAGGCAGGCTGATTGTGAAACTTGACCACAGCTCGATTTCCCTGAAGCAGCTGGATGCCCACCAATTCCGACAACTGCACACGTAGAACATTCACTAGGGCATCACCATGCAACATGTGGTCCACTGGAACCGTAAAAGCCAGAACAGCCGACGAGGTCCTCTGCAATGGAAGTCGATAAGCCCCCATTTCAACTCAACAGGCGCACCACGCCCACACGGGGGACAACACACCCACAGCCGTCACGGACACCCTCCTCACACAGCCACTAGGGTGGAACTGGCAAGCGCCATGAACGACACTTCTTAACCCAACAGCTGCCGACGAGCCAATCCATACACAGTGTCACCAGCAGTTACCGGTCGACCGATTGTTTAAGACATAAATCACAGTATATTTGCTAGTAATACCTAATATATATATATATATATATATATATATATATATATATATATATATATATATATATATATATATATATATATATATATATATATATATATATATATATATATATATATATTTATATATATATATATATATATATATATATATATATATATATATATATATATATATATATATATATATATATATATATATATATATATTATTAAATATGACCGAAAAAGTAAGATTAATAATTCTAACACGAATTTTCTCAATCTTTCGTACGTTTCTTTTCACTGTTGGTGGTAATTCAAAAATCAATTTCCAAAATTCATTTGGAGGATACAAGGATACAATCAGAGGATACAACTGACGATTTACTATAAAACCAGAAAACGGCCAGCCTACTCATGAGAAACTCTCCAGACACAAAGCAGAACGCTTTAAAAGAGACCAACGTCGTCTATGCCTTCAAATGCCCTCTTGGGGACTGTAAGGTCCAAAAAAAACAGTATATAGGCAAGACAACAACATCTCTTTCTAGGCGTTTAACGATGCATAAGCAACAGGGCTCCATTAAGGAACATATAATCTCTTCCCACAACCAAACCATCGCCAGAGAAATCCTAGTAAACAAAACAGAAATCATCGATAGATACAGCATAGCAGGCGGCTTGACGTCTGCGAGGCTCTACACATCAAGAAGTCAACACCAGCAATCAACAGCCAATTAATGCACAACTATATTCTACCCACCTCAAGACTCCGCTCCAATATAGAAGCATCAAGAAATATGGACCAATAGGCTTTCTACAAATCACTTCCATTCAATACCCACTGTTTCGTGTTCTGTCTTGTGTTTAGGAATTTAATACCCTATTAATACCACCTCACCCCATCCACCTCACTCAAATGTAGATATAAACAAATCGAAGATGTGTAAGTTCTATTCAGTTGTGTATGTGTAAGCTAAAGTCTTTGAAAAATGTAATAAGTTTTACGAAACGCGCTCAAGTGTCGCGTCAGACTAAAAAAAAAAAATGAATTTTGAGAAAATTCGTGTTAGAATTATTAATCTTACTTTTTCGGTCATATTTAATAATACATGCCTACAGGAAAGACTGCTATCAAAATATACTAATATATATATATATATATATATATATATATATATATATATATATATATATATATATATATATATATATATATATATATATATATATATATCTTGCGATTGGTTCATATTTCTCTGTGGATTTTCCGCATAAAATTATCAGTGTTTTGTGATCGTCAATTGCATATATATATATATATATATATATATATATATATATATATATATATATATATATATATATATATATATATATATATATATATATATATATATATATATATATATATATATATATATATTAGTATATTTTGGTAGCAGTCTTTCCTGTAGACATATTTTATTAAATATGACCGAAAAAGTAAGATTAATAATTCTAACACGAATTTTCTCAATCTTTCGTACATTATGCTTCACTGTTGGAGGTAAATCAAAAATCACTTCTCCAAAATTCATTTTTATTTCTAGTCTGACGCGACACGGGCGCGTTTCGTAAAACTTATTACATTTTCAAAGACTTCACAAATACACAACTGATTAGAACTTGCGTTTCCCTGATTTTATATCTACATTTGAGTGAGGTGGGAAGGGTGATGTGGCATTACATTTGAGTGAGGTGGGAAGGATGATGTGGCATTAGAGGATATTAATAGGGTAATATCCTCTAATGCCACATCATCCTTCCCACCTCACTCAAATGTAATGCCACATCACCCTTCCCACCTCACTCAAATGTAGATATAAAATCAGGGAAACGCAAGTTCTAATCAGTTGTGTATTTGTGAAGTCTTTGAAAATGTAATAAGTTTTACGAAACGCGCCCGTGTCGCGTCAGACTAGAAATAAAAATGAATTTTGGAGAAGTGATTTTTGATTTACCTCCAACAGTGAAGCATAATGTACGAAAGATTGAGAAAATTCGTGTTAGAATTATTAATCTTACTTTTTCGGTCATATTTAATAAAATATATATATATATATATATATATATATATATATATATATATATATATATATATATATATATATATATATGCAATTGACGATCACAAAACACTGATAATTTTATGCGGAAAATCCACAGAGAAATATGAAATGAGGTGAACGTTTCGGCTTGTTAAAGCCTTTGTCAACACCAGACTCAAAGTCTGGTGTCGACAAAGGCTTTAACAAGCCGAAACGTTCATCTCATTTCATATTTCTCTGTGGATTTTCCGCACATATATATATATATATATATATATATATATATATATATATATATATATATATATATATATATATATATATATATATATATATATATATATATATATATATATATATACATATATATATATATATGTCGTACCTAGTAGCCAGAACGCACTTCTCACCCTACTATGCAAGGCCCGATTTACCTAATAAGCCTAGTTTTCCTGAATTAATATATTTTCTCTAATTTTTTTTCTTATGAAATGATAAAGCTACCCATTTCATTATGTATGAGGTCAATTTTTTTTAGTGGAGTTAAAATTAATGTAGATATATGACCGAACCTAACCAACCCAACCTAACCTAACCTATCTTTATAGGTTAGGTTAGGTTAGGTAGCCAAAAAGTTAGGTAAGGTTAGGTTAGGTAGTCGAAAAACAATTATTTCATGAAAATTTGGCTTATTAGGCTAATTGGGCATTGCATAGTAGGCTGAGAAGTGCGTTCTGGCTACTAGGTACGACATATATATATATATATATATATATATATATATATATATATATATATATATATATATATATATATATATATATATATATATATTTGATGGTTACAAGATATACATGGGTTGATACAAAAATAATAATGCAAAAAGGTGCTTAAAGGTTATGGATCTCTTGAAGAACACAACAATGGGAAACATTGATGAATGTCACAGACGGGTTCGATCATTGTTGCAAGTCAAACACTTCTTCGAATTCCTCTGAAGTTGGACTAGTGCCCAAGACGCAACAGGCATTTCCCCTCTGAATCGCAACACTGAGGCGCTGGAACAAGAAACTTTTTGCTCTCTGGTCTTTTGTAGCGCTGATCAATTTGTCCCCCAATTCCTTCAGGAACTTCAATGCACATTTTCCCCACGAACCGAGGGTCTCCGAGCCGATCGGAACAAAGCTGTAGCAGTGTGCTAGACCTCTGTATTTAACAATTTTCTGCGATTCCCTGAAAGAAGCAGCACCACCGCTTTCACGTGTGCTGTAGTGGAGGTAGGTACTGGCCAGTGTGGCAGCGCACGTGTAGTCCCATACCACTTGCTTACCATCCTTCCAAGGTAGCAAGGTGACCCCATCAGGGCGCTTCTGAGGGTCGTTAGGTCTGGATAAGTGTGGTTCTCTTTGTGCCGGGCAGCGGGCTGTGGCGAGGCTCCTCTTGATGATGTCGTTGACTTCTTCATGTCTTGCAATTTTACCCTGTGATTTACGACATACCAGACCATGACGACCATATTGGTCTGCCATCGCAGTTCCGCAGATGCACCTATGTTCGGTGAGGATGGGGGCGGCAAGGCGAAGGGCAACTCCAATGCGGAGAGCGTCATGACTGAGGCGAGTTCCCAGGGCTGCATTGGGCACAGCAAATAAAAAATCCCCGGCGTGGGGTGCTGTTACCGCTAGGAGGCGGGCTTTGTTTTCAGCATCAGCGTTGTCAATCATTGCTGTGACAGTCTTTTCCATTATGGGGCTATCCCAGTGGGCCTGCTTGTGGTCTTTTGGGACTTGTGGTCGGGGTTGAGGGTGTGCAATGGTGTCCCATTGTCTGGCTGCTTCGATGAACGTTTGATCATGAGTTCCCGCTGTCTCTCTCATACGCTCTGGTAGGATCTGCCCTACCAATTCGTTGGCTGCTGTACATGAGGATAAGAATGCTGGAAGTGCTACCTCAGTTGCCTTTCGTATGCCTATCCCTCCAAATCTCACTGGTAGTGTTGCTTGGTCCCACTGACTGTCATCTAAATCTAGGTTGAGCGCCTTCCTGAATATTGACCTGAGGAGCTCATCATATTGATTTAGAAGTGGGTTGCCAAAAGTTGGTGCACACCTTAAGAAGTATGTTAGCCTGGGCAGGGTAAGGCACTTTGTGAGAAGGTAGAGGGCATCGTGGGAGTCCAAGTCCCCAATTCTCTCTTCCATCCTCTTTAGGTCTCTAAACTTTTCGTCAAGGACTGCAGCAATGGCATTGTGGCCCAGAGGTGCTCCGAGTAGTGTGCTGTCGGTAGGTTTAACGACTGAGGCTTCTGGTAGAACTGATTTCACTGCTCTAATGATTACTTCACTAGATGCAATAATTTCGCACTTGGAGGGGCTAAGAACGAGACCCATGGACTCCCCCCGTGTCTTCACCAGCTGTAAGTCTTCTAGCAGGGAATCTTGTGTGCCTGCCAGAGTGCCATCATCCAGGAACCAGATGTTGAGCTCGCTGGACAGTCTAGTTGTAATTTCTCGAACCGCTATGCAAAAGAGGAACGGTGCAAGTGGGTCACCCTGTTGAATTCCCTCTGCTGAGGTGACTTCATGTTTGCCAAACAGGAGGGTTGAGTCTTTGCTGTAGCCTGCTGACACAAACGGGAGAATGCTTGGGCAATGTTCCTGGACTGCAGACTGCAGTGAACATATATATATATATATATATATATATATATATATATATATATATATATATATATATATACATATATATATATATATACATATATATATATATATATATATACATATATATATATATATATATATATATATATATATATACATATATATATATACAAATATATATATATGTATATATATATATATATATATATATATATATATATATATATATATATATATATATATATATATATATATATATATATATATATATATGTATATGTATATATATATATATATATATGTATATATATATATATATATATATATATATATATATATATATATATATATATATATATATATATATATATATATATATGCATATATATATATATATATATATATATATATATATATATTTGGCAAACATGTTTCGAAACAAATATCCTTCCCAGGATTTTACCCTCAAATTTGCTTTGGTACAGGTACGTTGACGATATTTTGTGCCTGTGGCCGGTTAATCATGACGAAACTGATTTTCTCAATCAAATTAATTCGCTGGTTCCGTCAATTAAATTCACAATTGAGAACAAAGTGAATGGTGTTCTGCCTTTTTTAGACATCATGATTCATAGAATTGGTAGGAGTTTCAAATTCAATGTGTATAGCAAACCTACCAATGTGTGCTCGTATGTACATTTCTATTCAAATCATCATGTTCAGGTCAAGCGGGCAGTTTTTTCTGGTATGTTTCTCAGAGCACTGAGAGTTTGCAGTCCGGAATTTTTCGACGAAGAAATAGCAAATATATTTGAAATTGGGAAGAAGTTAAAATACCCAAAATCGATCTTGGATCTTGCGATTGGTCAAGCAAAAATAACTTTCTACAAACAGACTACTAAGTCTAAACCATAACTGAAAAATTCTTTGGTATTACCATATTCTGAGGGTCTAGTAAATCTTGCTCCAGCCCTGAAGAACCTTAATATTAATCTAGTGTTCAAAAATGATAATACAGTTAAGTCCATGTTAATTAAGAACTCGCCCTCGTCTGTAGCAGGTTGTGTGTATTCCAGCCCTTGTAATGAGTGTGCATGTGTTTACATCGGCCACACAGGTAAATCTCTTTCTTCGCGTTTAAAACAGCATTCATATGCTATTCGTACAGCCCAGCAATCCAGTGCATTGTATTTACATTCCAGTTTATGTAATCATTCTATCGACTTCACAGGGGCAAAATGTATTGTTAAAAGTAAGGATTTTGTTGAACGAAACGTGATCGAGTCTGCTCTGATTAAACATTGTAACAACAGCCTTAATGTGAGCCCCGGTATGTACAAGTTGGATCCCTATTTAAGCCTCAATATAGCACGTCAAAACAATATAGCAATCATTTAACACGTATGGCACTTGGAGATATTAATAGGAGCTGCCTCGTATGGGCCAATAGGCATTCTGCAGTTACCTTCCTTCTTATAATTCCTTTCCTCCACTTATTTTTGGTGGTCAGGTGATCTGCCCAGGCGGATATAAAGGTCTTATCAGTAATCTTATCTTCATTCTACTTTGCTCTGATGAAGGCGAATTAGCCGAAAACATGTTAAGCATTTTCTATTTTTCACATGTGGTTATTCTGCATATATATATATATATATATATATATATATATATATATATATATATATATATATATATATATATATATATATATATATATATATATATATATATATATATATATATATATATATATATATATATATATATATATATATATATATATATACACTTTATTATGCAAGGTTATACAGTTACATATCTGATTTTATACAAAAAATGAACATTAAGAGGACACAAGAAAAAGTTCGCTTCCTAGAGGCTGTAGATTTCCTCGAACTCCTCCGACGCCGGGCAGGAACCGTGGATCCAGCGGGCATTTCCCCTCTGGATCGCGACACTGAGGCGCTGAAAGAGAAAACTTGCTGCTCTAGGGTCTCTTGTGGTGTCAATGAGCTTGGAACCAAGATCCTTAAGAAACCTTCTTGCACTCTCACCCCATGGGCCTAGGGTCTCAGACCCTATTGGAACGAAATGGTACCTTTGATCTAATTGCCTGTACTTGACTGACTTTTGTTTTTCTCTGTGTGTCGCTGCGGCTCCTGCCGTGCCGGCAGAGAGGGTGATGTATGTCGTTGCCAGGGTGGATACGCAAGTATAGTCCCATGCTAACTGCCTGCCACCCTTCCACGGATGCAGTGTGATTCCGTCTGGTCGGCCGGCAAAGCTAACAGAGTCACGGTTCAGTAGGTTGCGGGGCTCTCTCTCCGCTGGACACTGAGCAGAGGCAAGGCTTCTTTTAATGATGTCGTTGACTTCGTCGTGTCTAGTGTGCCAACCACCCGATTTTCCACAGTGCAGGCCATGCAATCCATATTCGTCAGCATCTGCCTAGCCGCAAATACACCTGTGAACAGTGTGGATAGGGGCAGCAAGGCGGAGAGCGACTGCAATACGGAGCTCCTGCGGATCAAGACGTGTGCCTGTCGCAGACATAGGGACTGCCAGAAGGAAGTCCCCTGCATGGGGAGCCTGCACAGCTGTGAGGCGTGCACGATCACTGGGGGTTGTTGCTGCCTCCAGCAAAGCTGTGGCTTCTTTGTCTACAATGGGGCTGTCCCAACTGGATTGTTTCTTGGCTTTCGGCATGGCTGGTCTGAGTGCTGGGTCTGTCATGGCACCCCATTTCGTGTTGCATTCCGTGTAGTGGGGGTCCTGTATCCCCGCTACATCACTCAGGGTGTCAGGTAGAATTTCCTTAACCAGGTCATCTGATGCTGAGGAGGAAGACAGGAAGGCTGGGACAGCAATTTGGGTGGCGGTGCGGACACCCAAGCCACCGAGCCTGACAGGAAGAGTGGCTTGTTTCCACTGGCATTCGTTGAGGGAGAGGTTAACAACTTTTTCCAGCATGGTCTTCAGTAGGAGGTCATACTCGTCAATCTTTGGGTTGTTGTAAGATGGGGCGCACCTCAGAAAGTAGGTTAGCCTCGGAAGGGATAGGCATTTGGTGAGGAGATAAAAAGCATCGTGGGCATCGATGTCACCTATTCTGTCTTCCATCCTCCTAAGGTCTGCGATTTTCTTGTCGAGGATCTCCTCAATGGCGTTAGACCCGAGGGGAGCTCCAAGGAGGGTGCTGTTCTCGGCCCTAATGACATGGGCTCCAGGCAAGGCAGACCTTATTCTAGCTATGATGTCTGGGTTGGAGGAGACTACTTCACACTTGGAAGGGTTCAGGACGAGACCCAGGCTTACTTCTTGCTCCCTTATTTTCCTGATATCTGACAAGAGGTGGTCTACGGTGCCAGCTATAGTGCCATCATCCAAAAACCAGATGTTGAACTCGCTGGACAAGCTTTCGGTGATTTCTTTTAAGACTAAGCAGAAAAGAAGGGGAGCAAGAGGATCACCTTGCTGAACACCTTCACATGATCTGATTTCATGTTCACCAAAGAGCAGTTTTGACTCGCCACTGTAGCACGATAGTATCAACGGGTAGAGGGGCCTGAAATGGCGATGTACGGCACAAAGTACTGCATCTCTTCTTACCATGTTGAAGGCATTCTTAAAGTCCAGTTTGAGCAGGGCCTTTTCATCAGAAATGTTTGTGATGTATGCTCGTGCTGCATGGGCAGCAGCTTCACAGCCTTGGGGGATTCCAAATCCTAGCTGGATTGGTTTCAGCAATTCAGCCGCTTGCTGGCTGACAACCCTCGTAGCAGCCTTGGCAATCAGGCGTCGGAGAGTGTTGCCAACAGCGATTGGCCTGATTCCTTCGTCCTTCTTTTTGAGAGCACAGAGGGAGGCACCAAAAAAGAGAGGCCTGATGACCTCAGGTATCTCACCAGCCAGACACATGTTGACGAACCTTGTGAGTTCCATAAGAAGATCTTGTGCAGCATCACCAACCGCAGGATTTAACATTTGCTTGATATGTTGAGGTTTTAACCCTGTAAAGCCGCCTGCTGACCCAGGTGGAAAAGAAAGGGCTGCTTTGTAGACCTCAGATTCACCAACGGTTAATGGGTCTGAAATGGTGTCGGCTGATGGCGGAACGATGTTGTCGCCTTGAGGGGGACCTGGGTGGGTGCTTGCTTTGCAGGGCCCGTGCTGTGGCTGAGTTTCGAGGAGCAATTTTCTCGTCACTGGTGAGGACTCTAATAGCACTTGCGGTATTTCCCTCTTCAATTTTCTTGGTGATTTGTGCTCTGATTTTGTACGTTTCCGGTATGTTGTTGTTACCATTTCTGCGGTGGATGTGTTTTGCTCGCAGAGGCAGGCGAACTAGGTTGTCCCCCCTTGGGTATTCATTTATCGCCCTCAGGACCGAGGAAGCAAGTGATTTGTCCCTCCTTGGAGGGACGGTGAGGCATACATTGCCAAACAGAAGGACATTATGCCACGCTTGAATGTTTTCCGGTGCATCATTGACCCTTTTCAGAAGATTACAAAGTTTGGCTGCTGCATTTGGGCGGGCTGCTTTTGGGATGTGTGGTAATGTTCTAGCAGACGTCGCTATGATCGCTTGGGTGAGGTTCTCAGATGAGATTGGTGGGAACCACTGCATCTTTCCTCGTTGAAGGTGTGAAAGTGGATAACACCACCGTTGGAGTTTATGGCGGTGTTTTTGTTGCATACTCGCCAAAAACCTCTTTTAGGAGCAGTTGTTGGCACCTCAAGGCTTGTGGAGTCCTGCCCGACCGCTGGGACCCCTTCCATTTCAACTCGGTTGGCAGAGTTAAACTGTGCATTATTCTATAGAGGGGAGCAAACACACTGGGTCATGGCCAAGCAACTGGGTGTGGAGCCAACAACTGGGTGTGGAGGCATCAACTGGGTGTGGAGCCAGCAACTGGGTGTGGAGGCATCAACTGGGTGTGGAGCCAGCAACTGGTGTGGAGGCATCAACTGGGTGTGGAGCCAGCAACTGGGTGTGGAGCCAGCAACTGGGTGTGGAGGCCGCGGCTGGGTGTGGAGGCATCAACTGGGTGTGGAGGCATCAGCTGGGTGTGGCGGCATCAGCTGGGTGTGGAGGCCGCGGCTGGGTGTGGAGGCATCAGCTGGGTGTGGAGGCCGCGGCTGGGTGTGGAGGCATCAGCTGGGTGTGGAGGCCGCGGCTGGGTGTGGAGGCCGCGGCTGGGTGTGGAGGCCGGTGGGGCGAGGGTCAGCTCAGGTAGTGAGGTGCGGGGGGGGGGATGGGGTCGGTTTGGGGGGGGAAGCGTGGTATCGAGTGGGCTATACACATGACACACAATATACATTCATATATATGTACACCAGGATATGTATAACACTGAGAATATGGGGTTGGCACTTTGTTATATGTATGACACTATAAACTGGGGTTGACACTTTGTGGTGTGTATGGCACTGAGTATCGGAGTTGGCACTTTGAGATTCATATTTCACTATGGCACTATATATACATGGTATTCACTTTGTATGTCGGGGCCGCAAAGTATACACCAAACAGACAGAAATTGTTCACTATCATTCACTGAGCCCACGAGGGAGGTGGTGGGGTGGTGTGGTGGTGAGGGCAGTTTGAAATGCGGCCACTACCAGCCTCCTCCGCCTGACTGGCCTTTCGCCTGACTGACTCCGCCTGACCGCCTTTCATATATATATATATGAAAAATAATACTAGAAAAAGCCCTTAACCTCTCTCTCGATGACCTACAGTGGAAACAAGCCTCTCTTCCCGTAAAACTTGGGGGCCTCGGAGTTCGAACAGCAACGCAAATCGCTGTTCCAGCCTTCCTGTCCTCCTTATCAGCATCCGACGACCTTGTGAAGGAAATTCTACCTGCCCACTTACATCAGCTGGCAGGTGTACATGATCCCAATTTTACACGCTGTGCCACAGAGTGGGCCTCTCGTGCAGGCCAATCACCTCAACCACCATCCCCTAAAGCCCACAAGCAATCCAGCTGGGATGGCCCCATTGTTGACCAAGTTGCTGCAGAGTGCCTGGGTGCTGCAACAACACAACACGACATTGCTCGCCTCAAAGCAGTAGCAGCACCACATGCAGGGGATTTCCTGTTAGCAACCCCAATGTCGGCAACTGGCACGCGTCTCACACCACATGCCCTCCGAATTGCTGTGGCCCTCCGCCTTGCTGCCCCAATCCACACCAGATATAGGTGTGTTTGCGGCGAGGTGGTGGCTGACAGGTACGGCCACCATGGCCTACTCTGCCAAAGCACAGGGGGATGGCACTCGAGGCACAGTGAAGTTAACGACATCATCAAGAGGAGCCTCACCACAGCTGGATGCCCAGCTGAAAGAGAGCCCCGTTACCTAACGCCCTGTAACTCTGATGCTCTTATTGGTCGCCCGGATGGTATCACAGTGAACCCCTGGAAGAATGGCAAGCAGTTGGTATGGGACTACACGTGCGTATCAACCCTGGCTAACACCTACATTAACCTCAGTGTTGCACAACCAGGTGGTGCTGCCACCCACAGGGAAGCAGCCAAATCCCGTAAGTATAGAGAACTGGATCTCCACTACAATTTTGTCCCCATTGCTTCTGAGACACTCGGCGCCTGGGGTAAAAGTGCTACCAGTTTTTTGAAGGAACTGGGTTCTAGGCTCATTGAAACAACAAGGGACCCGTGAGCTGCAAGCTTTCTTTTCCAGCGCCTCAGTGTGGCGATACAGAGGGGAAATGCGCACTGAATCCAGGGTTCCTGCCCGCCATCTGAGGAACTGGAGGAACTCGACAACCTATGATAAACATCTTTGTAACCCATATGTAACTCCTTTTTTGTAACAAAGTTCAAATATAGTAAATATATATGTGTACATACAAAAGAATGGCGGGTGGTAGGAGAAGATAATATTAGTGTTCAGTGAGAAACCACAAGGTCTCCTCTGAATACTTTTTATTTTCTTCTCCGAGGCTATGGGTCCCCACATTGGCACCAGAGGTGGTACCCTGACAAACTTTATATATATATATATATATATATATATATATATATATATATATATATATATATATATATATATATATATATATATATATATATGTATATATATATATATATATATATATATATATATATATATATATATATATATATATATATATATATATATATATATATATATATATATATATATATATATGGCACAACTCTCCTAAACACGAGAGTTAAGTATACAACTTTAGAACACTTTCCCACCAGGAGACTCGAACCCTAGCCAGCACAGAAGCCTTCCAGCAACTGGCATAACAGGTACGCCTTAACCCTCTGCACCACCGCTCAGACCCTTAAAAGAGATGGTAATTTCGGAGTATTTAAATACCCCAAAGATCAACACCTCCCAAGAGCACCAGAGCAAGTGAGGGGTCATTTAGACGTTAATTTCATCAAGTCCCTGTTAATATGGGAAGACACAGTGTTAAGAGGGTTAAGGCGTACCTGTTATGCCAGTTGCTGGAAGGCTTCTGTGCTGGCTAGGGTTCGAGTCTCCTGGTGGGAAAGTGTTCTAAAGTTGTATACTTAACTCTCGTGTTTAGGAGAGTTGTGCCTTAAGCAGAGACACTGTGTCTTCCCATATTAACAGGGACTTGATGAAATTAACGTCTAAATGACCCCTCACTTGCTCTGGTGCTCTTGGGAGGTGTTGATCTTTGGGGTATTTAAATACTCCGAAATTACCATCTCTTTTAAGGGTCTGAGCGGTGGTGCAGAGGGTTAAGGCGTACCTGTTATGCCAGTTGCTGGAAGGCTTCTGTGCTGGCTAGGGTTCGAGTCTCCTGGTGGGAAAGTGTTCTAAAGTTGTATATATATATATATATATATATATATATATATATATATATATATATATATATATATATATATTTCATTGAATATGACCGCATATTCTGTATTTATTATTTTCTGGTTTAGGGCTTCTATCCCTCTAACTATTTTCTTAGCATCAGGGCTTAATTGAAATAGGAGTTCTCCAAAACTCATTTTCGTACTTTTAAGGTGAAGAAAAGAAGTGATTTACTATAGAGTGTATTACACTTATTTGTATAATTTGCACGACGTTTCGAACCTCCATGGTTCATTCTCAAGTGAACAGATCTTACAATACTAGTTGATTTTATACCCGCATTAGGTCAGGTGATAATACAATGAAGGTGAAAACATGGGGGGATACATAAGGGATAAACATAGGGGCTGCAGAAGGCTTATTGGCCCATACGAGGCATCTCCTATCCAAACACAAAGATTAATCCAGTGTAATTGGCCTGTTATGTTGGACATTGTCTTCTGCGTTGGCATTGATATGTTCTTGTCTTGTCCTTACTCTCATGGTGGGTAGAGTAAATAGTTCCGTGATTTGGGTGTTCATGGTAGGTCGCTCTAATCTTATGTGAATTGCCTCAAGAATTTGTAATCTTCTTGAATCTTGGGTTTTGTCTATTATGCAAGTATTCTTGTTCAACATTTTTCTTGTTAGAGTAATGTCATGGGCTTGTCTCATGTGATTCCTAGGGGCACCAGATTGAAGATGGCATGTCAAACGCCTCGTCAGCTTGGTCGACGTCATACCTATGTACTTACATTGAAGGTTACATCCTTCGTGGGGGCAAGTGTACATGTATACAACGCTTGACTGCTGTAGAGGGTTCTCCGTCGGCTTCGGGCTGTTTTTGATAAGGAGTTCGGAAGTCTTCTTGGTTTTGTAGAATATTATCAGGTTTATGTTTTGGTTAGGAGTAGTGCTTTTTACTCCTTTACGGATTATTTCTTTCATTATTCTTTCCTCTTTTATATGTATATATGTCTATTTGTAAATACATGTCTCCTTGTGGACTGATGAAAGGGGCTTCCTTTGTACATGCTTCGAGAAGACTTTTCAAGTGTGGCCATACACTCCAACTTACTTGGAGTGTATGGAGTTAGGAGTTCATTGAGTTTCTTTGCCAGGTGATAAGTTGGGGTTGGTATTTGGCTGATTATAGGGCGTAGTGGGTTACCTGGTTTATGCGTCTTAACATTGCCGTAGGCATATCCTAAGCCATAGTCGCCTTGAAGTTTATTGAAATGCACACTACCTTTCTTTGCGTTGATTGCTGTAATTGTTTTGTTTACTTTCCGCTTAAGGTCTTCTACGGGGTTCCTCGTGATTCGTTGAAATTTGGAATCGTCACTTAGGATGTCGCAAATTTTGTTCATGTATTCATGGGTAGGAATCAATACATATGCTGCTGTTTTGTCGGCTTTTCTTATTGTTACGTCTTTCAGATTTTTTAGTTGTTTCGCTGCTTCTTTGAGTCGTGGGGTTAAGATTGTAGATGAATATGTTCCTCGTTTTTCCCTGCTTCTGCAAATTAGACATACCTGAGCCACAATTGAAAAGTCTTCTCGAAGCATGTACAAAGGAAGCCCCTTTCATCAGTCCACAAGGAGACATGTATTTACAAATAGACGGAGTAGCAATGGGCTCCCCCTTAGGAGTTTTATTTGCTAATTTTTATATGGGAACCATCGAAGATAGGGTCTTCAGTAGCAGACAAAAACCAACTGTATACTGCCGTTATGTAGATGACATATTCGTAATAGTAAAAGACTCAGATTAACTAATTGACCTAAAAAGACACCTAGAGAGAGAGTCAGTACTCCGATTTACACATGAAAATAGTGAAAATAACAGTCTGCCATTCTTGGATGTACTAATAACAAAAACAGGAACCTCTTTAAGCACCAACGTATATACCAAGCCCACCAACATAGGATTATGCCTGAACGGTAGAAGTGAGTGCCCCCAAAGATACAAAGCCAGTGTTCTCAATGCTTATATTCGTCGAGCGCTTACCCACTGCTCTGAATGGAGCAACGTGAGTAGAGAGTTTGAAAGAGTAACTCAGGTATTGGTGAACAACGGATATAGCAACGCGGAAATAAACGCTGCTATAAGAAGACACTTGGACCGTTGGTATAATTCAGAACCTAGAACAGAAACCACAACACCCCCAATAAAATTATATTACAAATCAACCATGCACAGTGAACATATAAAAGAGGAAAGAATAATGAAAGAAATAATCCGTAAAGGAGTAAAAAGCACTACTCCTAACCAAAACATAAACCTGATAATATTCTACAAAACCAAGAAGACTTCCGAACTCCTAATCAAAAACAGCCCGAAGCCGACGGAGAATCCTCTACAGCAGTCAAGCGTTGTATACATGTACACTTGCCCCCACGAAGGATGTAACCTTCAATGTAAGTACATAGGTATGACGTCGACCAAGCTGACGAGGCGTTTGACATGTCATCTTCAATCTGGTGCCCCTAGGAATCACATGAGACAAGCCCATGACATTACTCTAACAAGAGAAATGTTGAACAAGAATACTTGCATAATAGACAAAACCCAAGATTCAAGAAGATTACAAATTCTTGAGGCAATTCACATAAGATTAGAGCGACCTACCATGAACACCAAAATCACGGAACTATTTACTCTACCCACCATGAGAGTAAGGACAAGACAATAACATATCAATGCCAACACAGAAGACAATGTCCAACATAACAGGCCAATTACACTGGATTAATCTTTGTGTTTGGATAGGAGATGCCTCGTATGGGCCAATAAGCCTTCTGCAGCCCCTATGTTTATCCCTTATGTATCCCCCCATGTTTTCACCTTCATTGTATTATCACCTGACCTAATGCGGGTATAAAATCAACTAGTATTGTAAGATCTGTTCACTTGAGAATGAACCATGGAGGTTCGAAACGTTGTGCAAATTATACAAATAAGTGTAATACACTCTATAGTAAATCACTTCTTTTCTTCACCTTAAAAGTACGAAAATGAGTTTTGGAGAACTCCTATTTCAATTAAGCCCTGATGCTAAGAAAATAGTTAGAGGGATAGAAGCCCTAAACCAGAAAATAATAAATACAGAATATGCGGTCATATTCAATGAAACATGTTTGAAAGAAAACCTGCTGCCAGTATACACCAATATATATATATATATATATATATATATATATATATATATATATATATATATATATATATATATATATATATATATATATATATATATATATATATATATATATATATATTTATATATATATATTGTATATATATTTTTTTGAAAAAGGAAGGGAGTACCACCTCTAGCTGGAAGAAGGGGGACCCATAGCCTCGGAGGAAACCACGCATAACGCATTAGAGGGAATGTTTAGATCCCCTCCAATACAGTTTCTGTGTGCTTTTCTCCTACCACCCCCTTCCTTGAATATTTTTTGTGCTTTATTATGCATTTGATGGTTACAAGATATACATGGGTTGATACAAAAATAATAATGCAAAAAGGTGCTTAAAGGTTATGGATCTCTTGAAGAACACAACAATGGGAAACATTGATGAATGTCACAGACGGGTTCGATCATTGTTGCAAGTCAAACACTTCTTCGAATTCCTCTGAAGTTGGACTAGTGCCCAAGACGCAACAGGCATTTCCCCTCTGAATCGCAACACTGAGGCGCTGGAACAAGAAACTTTTTGCTCTCTGGTCTTTTGTAGCGCTGATCAATTTGTCCCCCAATTCCTTCAGGAACTTCAATGCACATTTTCCCCACGAACCGAGGGTCTCCGAGCCGATCGGAACAAAGCTGTAGCAGTGTGCTAGACCTCTGTATTTAATAATTTTCTGCGATTCCCTGAAAGAAGCAGCACCACCGCTTTCACGTGTGCTGTAGTGGAGGTAGGTACTGGCCAGTGTGGCAGCGCATGTGTAGTCCCATACCACTTGCTTACCATCCTTCCAAGGTAGCAAGGTGACCCCATCAGGGCGCTTCTGAGGGTCGTTAGGTCTGGATAAGTGTGGTTCTCTTTGTGCCGGGCAGCGGGCTGTGGCGAGGCTCCTCTTGATGATGTCGTTGACTTCTTCATGTCTTG
Organism: Procambarus clarkii; assembly: GCF_040958095.1. NCBI lineage: Eukaryota > Metazoa > Arthropoda > Malacostraca > Decapoda > Cambaridae > Procambarus > Procambarus clarkii. The sequence continues at coordinate 7,988,813 of NC_091225.1, forward strand.
CAATTTTACCCTGTGATTTACGACATACCAGACCATGACGACCATATTGGTCTGCCATCGCAGTTCCGCAGATGCACCTATGTTCGGTGAGGATGGGGGCGGCAAGGCGAAGGGCAACTCCAATGCGGAGAGCGTCATGACTGAGGCGAGTTCCCAGGGCTGCATTGGGCACAGCAAATAAAAAATCCCCGGCGTGGGGTGCTGTTACCGCTAGGAGGCGGGCTTTGTTTTCAGCATCAGCGTTGTCAATCATTGCTGTGACAGTCTTTTCCATTATGGGGCCATCCCAGTGGGCCTGCTTGTGGTCTTTTGGGACTTGTGGTCGGGGTTGAGGGTGTGCAATGGTGTCCCATTGTCTGGCTGCTTCGATGAACGTTTGATCATGAGTTCCCGCTGTCTCTCTCATACGCTCTGGTAGGATCTGCCCTACCAATTCGTTGGCTGCTGTACATGAGGACAAGAATGCTGGAAGTGCTACCTCAGTTGCCTTTCGTATGCCTATCCCTCCAAATCTCACTGGTAGTGTTGCTTGGTCCCACTGACTGTCATCTAAATCTAGGTTGAGCGCCTTCCTGAATATTGACCTGAGGAGCTCATCATATTGATTTAGAAGTGGGTTGCCAAAAGTTGGTGCACACCTTAAGAAGTATGTTAGCCTGGGCAGGGTAAGGCACTTTGTGAGAAGGTAGAGGGCATCGTGGGAGTCCAAGTCCCCAATTCTCTCTTCCATCCTCTTTAGGTCTCTAAACTTTTCGTCAAGGACTGCAGCAATGGCATTGTGGCCCAGAGGTGCTCCGAGTAGTGTGCTGTCGGTAGGTTTAACGACTGAGGCTTCTGGTAGAACTGATTTCACTGCTCTAATGATTACTTCACTAGATGCAATAATTTCGCACTTGGAGGGGCTAAGAACGAGACCCATGGACTCCCCCCGTGTCTTCACCAGCTGTAAGTCTTCTAGCAGGGAATCTTGTGTGCCTGCCAGAGTGCCATCATCCAGGAACCAGATGTTGAGCTCGCTGGACAGTCTGGTTGTAATTTCTCGAACCGCTATGCAAAAGAGGAACGGTGCAAGTGGGTCACCCTGTTGAATTCCCTCTGCTGAGGTGACTTCATGTTTGCCAAACAGGAGGGTTGAGTCTTTGCTGTAGCCTGCTGACACAAACGGGAGAATGCTTGGGCAATGTTCCTGGACTGCAGTGAGGATTGCTTCCCTTTTGACCGAGTTGAAAGCGTTTTTAAAATCTAATTTTACTACTGCCTGGTCTTCAGTAAGAGAGCTAATGTAGGCTCGTGCAGCATGAGCCGCTGCTTCACAGCCTTGGGGGACTCCAAACCCCAGCTGGTTGGGTTGCAGCATGGTGGCTGCTTCCGTTCGGATACTTCTGACAGCAGCCCTTGCAACTAGGCGGCGAAGGGTATTACCAACGGCAATGGGTCTGATTCCTCCCCCCTTCTTTTTGAGGGCACATAGAGATGCACCAAAGAAGAATGGTTTGATTTCATCAGGGATTAACCCGGCGAGGCAGTTGTTGACAAACGTTGTGATTTCTGTCAGGAGCGCTTCTGCAGCTGGGCCAAGAACAGGGTTCACCATTTCCTTCACATGTTGAGGTCTTACCCCTGTGTAGCCTCCTGAGGAGCCCGGGGGAAATGAAACGATAGCTTTATAAACCTCTGACTCCCGGAGGACGAGAGGTTCCTGATTAGGGGCGAGCCTGACCTGTGGGGGAGGTCCACCTACGGCCCTGACGGGGTGTTTTTCTCTCAGTGCTTGGGCTGTGGTTTCATCCCTGGGCAAAATTTTGTCCTCACTTGTGATTAACCTGAGTGCCCCGACTGTATTGCCCTCTTCAATTTTCTTGCTGACTTGGGTACCTAATTTTCTGTTGTCGCTGATTGTCGTACTTGGTCTGCCTCGGCGGTGTTTGGTGTGTTTGGGGAGGCGGACTAGGTTGTCAGCCCTCGGAAAATCCCTAATTGCTTTATTGATGGATGAGGCCAGTGTCTTGCCTCCTCTGTCTGGTACACCTAAGCATGCATTGCCAAAAAGTAACAGATTGTGCCAGGCTTTGATGGTATCAGGTGCAACAAGGTTATTTGACCCTCTGTTGACTTTTGCGATGAGGTCCGTGTATTTCCCTGCAGCAAAAGGGCGAGAGGCCTTTGGGATGTGGGTGAGTGTCCTGGTTGACGTTGCTTTAATTGCCTCTAGCAGGTCGTCTGTTGCAACGTAATCTGTTGCGATTTGTACTGGTGCAACAGGCTCCTGAGTGCTGCCTCCTCCCACGGGAGGCCTCCCTGACCCAGGACAGTCACCATGCTGGCGTATGACTCTGGAGACAGAGTTGATGCTGACGATGTTCCCACAACCACTGCATGTGCCTCTCCTTTGATTGGCTTCGGGAGGGGTGAGCTGGCTGGTAGCGGCTTCTTCTGCCATCCCCTTAGGTAAAGTGAATGTCACCTTGCACTGGAGTATTTGTCTCTCCCTCCTGGCTGGGGGGGACGAGGTTGTCCCCTATACTATGCGTCATGTCTGGGCAGATGTCTGGGGTGGGTGGGCTCGTGGAGGTGGTGGGTGGGGGTTGGGAGGCTGCGCGCTGGCCCGGTCTGGGAGGGGGGCCGGGGAGGGAAGGCGCGACCACCTGATCGTGGGAGGTGGGGGCGGGGGAGCGGAGGACACTGCACCACACGGAGGGGGGGGGGG